>NW_021703772.1:25902134-26166495 GCF_005190385.1 Monodon monoceros
ACAGTCCACGCCCTGTCTTAGTTCTAATCTCCTGTGCTAGACCATAATAGTCCACGTCCTGTCTTAGTTCTAATCTCCTGTGCTATCACCACTTACTCATTTAAAAGTTCTTACCTTTTACTTTGCTTCAGTAGGTTTAACTGGTTTCAACTCTTTTCTAAGTATCACCTCTTAAAGTAATTGAAACTGATTTTTGGTTTGTTTTGAATTCAAAGACATTAGTGGATGGTTGAAAAAAAAGAAAATACCATCCATTTTACTATTTCCTGGTTTGTTTCAGACACTGATTCTGGATTTTCTTTAGGAGGTGATCATTTGCCCAGTATACGAGCATGGGGGGATGAAGAAAGGGTTCAATCTGTCTCCAGAGACTGATTGATGAGTTGGAAGTAATCATGCAAAGGGTTCTTTATGGCATTCAGATCAGACCGCAACAGTCATCACCAGCCACACCACCTTTAAGGTTTCCCCAAAGGTGAGCCCCTGTAACTTGTCTGGAAATAGCAGTATCATAAAATTTAGAACCAGAGTGAATATAAAGACAACGTATAAACAGAAACTTCCCTTAGGTTCATAAAAAATGAAAGAGAACAGAAAAGAAATTGCCTGTGAAAAGAAAGATATTGCTTAGTCTTCTTTAAAGGTTGGCATCGTTTGCGAATATTATGAAATATATGCCAATCTGATTTGCTTTAGATAATAATGTCATATTGTTTTGTGTGTATTAAGAACTCTTTTCTTCTGTGATCCAGGGCTTTAAAGAAATAGAAAATTATCTTCAATGTACATTGCGTAAAACAAGTAATAGGGCACAACACAGCAGATCCATTTTCTGAAACTTTAACTTTACTCTGTTTTTCTAAATGACCTCCAAAAATTAAAGTTATCAGATCTATTCAATCTGAATGATGATCTAAGTGGAATTCACATCCCCCTCAGATTTCTACCTCACACGTGTACATTATTATATCAAATGGAAAGTAAAGATAAATTATGTTCATTCTCTTCCATTCACAAGAAAATAAATATATGCAGTTTATGAAGATTGCCAACAATAAGGAATGAAATAAAAAAGACTTCTGATTTAACCAGAAAGTAAACTTAATCACAGCACTTGTTTCATATGCAGTCTAGTTAATTGATGTTGTTACCTGAGATATCAGGAGCTGCTTAGTAGATATCAGAACTACTGAAAACAAGCACTTCTAAAAGCAAAGCTTACAGATTATGTACTTGTTTTCAGAAAGAAGTATAAAAATAAATTAGTTCATCTTTGAATTTTTCAATATTGTGATTTTGTTAGACAATAAAGCTTTTGTAAACCTGTACTAAGTTCACATAAATAGACTGAAACGTCATCTTTGCAAAGATCACTAGTGACCAATAATCACACCTGGTTGGTGTCTCCTCACATATTTCTGTTTTCTGAGTGATGCCGCTGACTATCCTCTTCTTAAAATTGTATTCTATGAAAATACATTAACCTAACACTTCCTGAGTAAGTGTACCTGGTTCAGTATTTTGGTTCATCCATACAGGGACTAATTTTCTCATCGCCCCTCTTACCATCTTAATTCAAGGCTTAATTGTTCATTCTTGGATTACCAAAAAGTCTTCTGTTTATTCTTTATTTTTATTCTCTCTCCAACTCCAGTTCATCCTGTAGTAGGTTTGCATTGTGAGTTTCTATGGCCAAATGGATGTTGACAGAAGTGACGGTGTACTAGCTCTTAGGCCTTAGGTGTCATATATTTCTGCTGGCTCCTTGAGGAGCTTCCGTCCACTATAAGAAGGAAATACCTCGACTAATTGATGTCGCTCAAGACTGCATCCCAGAACGAGAAACAGAGCAGTCCTGAGCATAATCCATAGCTGAAAAAGTACTGCCCCAGGTGCCCTGCAGACTTAGGAGTGAGAAAAGTATGCTTATCACTGTAGGTCACTGAGATGTTTGGATTATTTCTTAAATTGCATTATTGCAATAAAGGCCTTGCTAATACAGTGTTACTCTTATTGTGCACATGAAGAAAGTCAGACTCACAGAAAGTAAGTCACTTTTTCAAGGTAAGCCCAGAGATGCAGACTCAGGTCTCTGACTCAAAATTCTGTGGTCATTTCACAGTCTAACATGGCCTCTCAATATTTGTCTGTTGAAAGTTCAAGCTAAAATGTGTAATCATATACTTTTTCCTGCTTTTATTTATTAAACATTTATTGATTTATTACCATGTTCTATACACAATGATGGGAGCTACTTGTATACAATTTCATCATATATAAACTATCTCCAGGCTCCTACATAGTTTCTCTGGATAAGTCATAGCAGAAGAAGCACTGCGGATAGCAGAAATTACCTTACAAACATTCAGTGTCTCCCAGTTTCACCAGAATAAGTTCTGTTCAGTGACCTATAAAGCCTTATGTGATTCAGCCCTTGGTCATATTTCCTGTTTGTTCCCCCTCTCACTCTGCTTCAGCCACTCTAGTCTTCAGTTCTTTGCATGTACCAGAGATGCTCCTGTCTTAGGGCCTTTGTCTTTGTTGTTAGAGGTTTGTCAACATTATTTGTATTTTCAAAAAAAAATTTTAATTTGATAATCCTCTTTATTAATTTTTGTATATTAATGTATCCACTTTTATTTGTCTTATTTTGTTTGATTCTACACAATTACTACTTTTCTAACTTCTTGTATTGGGTGCTTAGCTTACTTCCTTTTTTTTTTTCTAACTTATGGATTTAAGGTTATAAATTCCTCCTAAGAACTATAGACATTCCCTGACTCACAATGTTTTGACTTATGATTTTTTGACTTTATGGTGGTGCAAAAGCATTCAGTAGACATCGTACTTTGAATTTTTAGTTTTGATCTTTTCCCAGGCTAGCAATGTGCAGCATGGAACTCTCCCGAGATGCTGTGCAGAGGCAGCAATCATGAGGGTAAACCACTGACAAACATCATTCTGTATCCATACAACCATTCTGTTTTTCACTTTCAGTACAGTATTCAATAAATTACATGAATAGACAACACTTTATTATAGAATAGATTTGTGTTAGATGATTTTGCCCAAATGTAGGCTAACGTAAATGTTCTGAGCATGTTTAAGGTAGGCTAGGCTAAATTTAAGTGTACTAAATGCATTTTTGACTTAAAATATTTTCCATTTAGGTTGGGTTTATCAGGACATAACCCCATCATAAGTAGAGGAAAATCTGTACTTTTTGCATTTTATGTTAGCTAAGAAGTCTTCTTCTTTCATTTAATTCTAAGTATGATTTCCATTGAGATTTTTTCTCTTCAATCTGTTATATATTTAGAAGTATTTTTAATATAAAAATATTATTTTAAAACATTCTTTTGGTTTCTAACTTAATGTCATTGCGCTCAGAGAATGTGGCTTGCATTATCTGCATCTTGGAATTTTTATTTTTTTGAAATTTGATTTATGCCTAAAATGTGATCAAATTTTATGAATATTCCATAAGTGCTTGAAAAGTTTTGGGATGCAGTGTTCCTTAGATATCCTATTCTACTAAGCTTGTTAATTGCATTGTTCAAATGTATATTCTCATTAATTTTTTTGTCTTCTTGATCAATCAGTAAAAGAGGCATGTTAAAAATCAATTTTTCTCAGTTTCTTTTAATTCATTCAATTTCACTTGACATGTTTTAAATCTATATTATTAGGTCCAAAGAACATTAGGATTGGAACATCATCCTGAAAAACTGAATATTTATCAAAACAGAGTGGACCTCTTTATCTAAATTAATTCTAGTTTGCCTAGAAAATCTATTTAGTCTGGTATTAAAATAGAAGCACTGGATTTCTTTTAGTTCTTATTTACCTCTCAAGTATGTTTGCCTATATACATTTGCCTATCATATATATTTATTTGTTTATTTCAAACATTCTATGTCCTTACACTTCTTTATGCCTCTCCTAAGGAACACATGGCTAATTTTTTTAAAACCCTATCATTTTTCTTTTCAGTAGGGTACTTTTTATCTTTTAAGTGCAGTATTTATTTCATTTACATTATTCCACTAGAGCATAAGCTTCATTGAATCATGAAGTTTTGTTGCTTTATTTATTCAGGTCCCCCAGCACCTAGAGTAATAGTACCTTGCACGCAGTAAGGGCTCAATACATATTTGTTGAGTGAATGAGTGAATGAATGGTTATGGTACACTTGGATTTATTTCTACCCTGCAGCATTTTTATAGAGAGGCAATGTTCTGATGATTAAGAACATGCTCAAATTCAATCATTGGTACCTACCAATTCCACAACTTTGAGTCTCTCTCTGCCTCAGTTACTTCATCTGATTGTGGGAATGACAACAGCTTCCTCTTGCTAATGATGTGCTTAGGATTAAATAATTTAAACCATGTAAATCATTTAGAACAGTAGTTTGCATGTAATAAGTGTCATATAAGTGCTAGCTATTATCCCCCCTCCCTTCACTAAATTGGAAATTATACAATTTGCAGACTTTAAAAAATTTTAACTTCCTTATTTAACCATACATGGTCTAAAGTTAATTAATGTAAAAGGATTATGAAACACTTGAACTCTGATTACCATCTTTCAATATATCTGAAGTTTTAGTTCAAGAGTATAATTCTACCTTAATTTTTAATATTTTCATTGGACATAATTGGTAGTAATTTATACTGACACAGCTTATTTATATATGAACTTATTTTATTAATTTTAAAAGTAATCATTCTTTCTTCTCTTCCCTCTCTCTTCCTGATTTCTTTGAAAATCTTCTCAATTATTCCGTGCTTTGAATTTTTATTTCATCATCTATGTATGAATTTGATTTTAATTTTTTATGCTTGGCTTTCACTGTGCTTCTTAAAAGTGAAGATTCATGTATTTGTTTTGTTCTGGAAAACTCTAAGTCATTTTCTCTTTGAATATTGCCCCTCCTCCCCCCTCTTTATTCTTTTCTTCCAGGACTCCAATTAAATGTATGTTTTATATTCTCACTCAATTTTTCAACTTCCTTTACCCCACCTTTAATATGTACCTCTTAACAGTCTGTGCAACTTCCTTAGATTTTTTTTTCTCATGTTCACTAGCTATGTTCAACACGTTCATGAATTTAATTTTGATTTATATATTTTTTATTCCTAGGAATTCTGTTTTGTTTTTAAGTGTATGTACTTGTTTAGTTTTACAGCTGTCTCCGATTGCTTCTTAACACTTTTTGTATTATTTTTTACTTCTGTAATAAAATAAAGTGTCCTCACATCTCCCACTGCAGGGTAAAATTCCCCCACCTCCCCTAGTTTACTCAATAACCATATTACCTTCTAGTATTTGAAATGCCTCTGATTCAGCTCCACAGTAGCTCCCAAGGTTTCTTTCCTGTTCCTCTGCATAAATCCATTCAAATCTAGGCTCTATGTATCGGCAGATGTCCTCAAAGAAATGCCAGTTTCACAGCTTGCTTACCGCTCTGAATCTGGCTTGGCTTACAAAAAGAATTTTAACATATGTTTATTTATTATTTTTGTATTGGAGCATAGTTGCTTTACAATGGTGTGTCAGTTTCTGTTGTACAATGAAGTGAATCAGCTATATGTATACATATATCCTCTCCCTCTTGGACCTCTCCCTCATCCCCGCCCCCATTCCCCCCCATCTAGGTCATCACAGAGCACTGAGCTGAGCTCCCTGTGCTACCCAGCAGGTTCCCACTAGTTATCTATTTTACACATTCTGTATACTGGAAATAGTCTCCCTAGACACTTGTTCACTTGTCTCCAGAAACAGACATTATATCCAGTGTGTCCTCTATGGCTCTTGATTTCACACTCTATGCCCTTAATTCTGTTGCCCTTCATAGTGCTTGTGACAGGAGCAACCCCTTTATCCTCTGGCCTATGCAATGCCAGCCTCCACTTCAGAATCCATGGTTCAAGCCTCTGCCTCTAGGCTCATGGGCCTGACCTCTGCACCCAAGGCACTGCTTCAGAGTTCTTTCTTTTTTTTCCCTTGCAGGATAACAAATACTGGCAGCTGAGAAACTCTATCAGTCTGTTTCCTGCCTGTAGAATTCTGGCAGTATGACAACCTTCTTACATTTCATCCAGACTCTCACTTTTAGTTCAAGCTGGCAATGTTTCTGCTGGTATAACATTCTTAAAACTTTGCGAGCCTCCCGTGTATGTCATGGGAATCTACATGGTTAAACAAAAGGCTCTACACAGATTCCTCCTGGATAACCCTATCTCTATTCCTGGCTTCCGCTCAGAAGCATAATTGGCTTCATTAGTCACATATCTCATCTCTTCAGCAAAAGCTTATCCAGCCACAACCTTGGTTCTCTCTCTAGAGTACACTTTTCCAACAGTGAATTTCCTAATTTTAGCATCCTTTGCAATCTGGATAGGCTGAGAATCTTCCAAATCACCAAATGTTGGTTCATCTTTGCTTAAAAATTTCGCCTTCAATTTATCTCATTTTACTACAAGCAGCAACCTCTTTCTGCATCTTCAATACTTTGCTTGGAAATGTCCTCAGCTAAATATCCAAATTTATTATTTATAAGATCTGCTTTCTCTCCAATAGTAGAATACAATTCAGCCAAATTTTCTGCCACTGTGTAACAAGGTTTGCCTTTCCTCCGGTTTCCAGTAACACGTTCTTCATTTCATTCTGAGACCTCACCATAATCACCTTTAATGTACATACTTCTAACAACATTTTTTAATGAATATTATCTAAGATGACAGAAGTTTTCTGCCAGCCCTTCACATCCTTCTGAGGTCATACCAGAATACTCTTTTATAAATTATGTTTTTAAATTTTTTTTTTATTGGAGTAAAATTGCTTTACAATGTTGTGTTAGTTTCTGCTGTACAATGAAGTGAGTCAGCTATATGTATACCTATATCCCCTCCCTCCTGGACCTCCCTCCCCCTTCCCCCCGATCTAGATCATCACAGAGCACTGAGCTGAGCTCCCTGTGCTATCCAGCAGGTTCCCACTAGCTATCTATTTTACATATGGTAGTGTATTTATGTCAAACCTAATCTCCCAATTTGTCCCACCCTGTGTCCACACGTCCATTCTCTATGTCTACTTCTCTATTCCTGCTCATATTTCTACCAACAGTCACTTCAAGACAATCTAGACTTTATTGCATGCCTCAAATTCTTCCATTACCCAATTCCAAGCCATTTTCACATTTTTAGGTATTATTACAGCATCATCCCACGTCCAGTAACAAAATCTGTGTTAGTTTCATAGGGATGACAAAACAAATAACCACAATGTGATGGCTGAAAACAACAGAAATTTATTCTTTCAAAGTTCTGGAGCCAAAGGTCTGAAATCAAGGTGTTGGCAGGCTCCCCTTCCGTCTGAAACCTCTACAGTAGAATCTTTCCTGCCTCTTCCAGCTTTTGGTGTCTCAAAAAGTTGTTTGGCTGTGACAGCATAGCTCCAGTCTCTGTCTCCATCTTCACCAACCTTCTCTTGGTGCTTCCATATTCTCTCTTTTCGGCATTCTCTTTTTTGGGCCTTTTATAAAAACACTTGTCATTGGATTTAGAACCCACCCTAATCCAAGATGATCTCATCTTGAGATTCTTACCTTAATTATATTTGCAAAGGCCTTTATTCCAAATAAGATCACATACTGAGGTTCTGGATATATGTCTATAAAGATATATGTCTATATCTTTGGGGGAATACCATTTAATCTACTACAGATATTTTCAAATAATTATTCATAAAAATATGTATTAAGTAGACATCAGCTTACTATTATTGAAAGTATGTAAGCCAGACCTATCTACAACACTTATTTCTACTTTTTCCCTCTAACATTACAACAGAAAGATCAAGGATTAAAAGTTAATAACAACCAACATATGATACGTCGGACCTAAAAATTGAAGGCAAATAAAATAAAAGGTGAGGGGACTTTATGATTTTTGTTTTCTTTCTTACATTGCAATAACATTTTTAATTACATTCCTAGAGTCACAAGTAGAAAAATATTCTAACAATATGACAAGGCATGGTAAACACAAATGATTAAGCTCTAATAGTGTGACTGCTTGAGGACACTGAAAACAACAAACCCCATGTCACTTATTCACACTGAGTACAACCTTCTTGAAAATAACATTTTTTTTAACATGCTGCTACTGCTTCAAGGTACTCTAAAGGATTTCACAGTCAGGATAAAAAGGATGTTTTGGTTATCTTTTCCTCGAGATTATGAAAAGTAAAATGGAACTCCTTTTTACTCTCACTGCTGTGCCTATTAGGTGAATGTAAAATGGCTCTCGTAATGGCCTTCAATATTATGAACTCTTAAAGCTTTACCTGGCAGGTGTCTATTAAATTCTTGCATTGTTGATAGACAGGGAACCCCTAACGGGAATTAACAATGTTGTTGATTCGTGCAGAGCACAAAAAGTTAAGAGGGCAAAAGAACTTGTCCATAAATTGACTGTTTTCTTCCTCATTAGTAGCTCTAAAACACAGCCAGTGAATCACATGGAAAATAGATTATGACATGTTTCTCAACGGTAATAACTGTCAGTTATAATGAGCAAATGGCACACACCTGATTTTGACCACAACGATGTAGAGAATGCTACAGTCAGAGCCAGTCCTAGGAAAATGAGGGGTTTGTCTGATACCCTATATTTGGTGATGGCCTCCTTTCCCCAACTCATGTCTATTTTACAGAAACTATAATCCTAACCCAGTCTTTTCATGTTATTACTCAGCACTCCATAGCTACTAGTACAATATATATTCAAATAAATATTCTTTATATTTGATTCCTATCATTATTCTTGTCTCCCACTATAGATTTCTCTTATTTCTCTTTGAACTAGAGAAACCTTATGTCAACTCTCAATGCCAATGACTAACTGACTTTTAAATAAGTAAATCCTTGCTAATTTAATAATTTTATAGTCAAAGCAGTGGTTTTTCTATCCTGGAGAAGGACAGGAGGAAAGGATTGCCATGGTGACAAGGATATTTTGAAGGATGGTGAATATATCCATTATCTTGGTTATGGTAATTGTTTCACTTATGTAGACGTGCACCCAAACTTATCAAATTGCACACATTAAGTATGCAAATTTTATTATGTATCAATTATACCCCAATAAAAGGAAAAATAAATGTATATTAATTCAAATTATCAGAAGACAGTCAAATTAAAAATTTGATTCCTTAGTCAGCCCAGCAATATTTCAAACGTTCAGATGTATGACTAGGATCAACTATGTTGTGCAACACAAAGAACCCATTATTGTCATCAGAGAAAGTGCTATTGGACCACACTGGTTTAAGCAGGACATAAGCCCCCAGATGATATATCAGCTTAGAAGGTGACTATCAGCCAAAAAATACAGACTATAATCTATGAATGTAACATAAGGAGGTGAACGAGGATGGGGGATGGACCGAAGACTGAGTTGGAAGAGAAGTCTA
This sequence comes from Monodon monoceros, assembly GCF_005190385.1. Lineage (NCBI taxonomy): Eukaryota > Metazoa > Chordata > Mammalia > Artiodactyla > Monodontidae > Monodon > Monodon monoceros. Next base: position 25,911,615 of record NW_021703772.1, read on the forward strand.
AAGGGAGACAGGTAAAGAAAGGAGAAGATGACATTACAAACAGAACTCTAACCACAGTTAGTTTCATTTTCTTTCCTTTGAATGCTCTGGGATATGAGTATACTTAGCTGTAGTAAATACTGAAAAACTGGTTTTCCAAAGGTGGTTCTTATTTCTAATTTATGTCACTATGAGCACTGCTTGAGTTTCTAGTTGATCCACATGCCCATCAACACTTACTTGCTTTGTCAATTTACCTTTTTTGGTAGATGTATTGTAGTAAAATTGGCATTTCATTTTGTATTTACCAGATGACAAATCACATTAAACCTATTTTTATATGATTTTTGGCAATTTGCATACGCTTTTTTTGTGAAGTTCCTTTCAAGTATTTTACTCATTTTTTTTAAATGAGTTTTCTGTCACTTTGTTATTGATTAACAAATTATCTATGTTTGTAACATGAGTCTTTTTTTTAACATCTTTATTGGAGTATAATTGCTTTACAATGGTGTGTCAGTTTCTGTTTTATAACAAAGTGAATCAGTTATACATATACATATGTCCCCATATCTCTTCCCTCTTGCATCTCCCTCTACCCCACCCTCCCTATCCCACCCCTCTAGGTGGTCACAAAGCACTGAGCTGATCTCCCTGTGCTATGTGGCTGCTTCCCACTAGCTACCTATTTTATGTTTGGAAGTGTACATATGTCCATGCCACTCTCTCACTTTGTCCCAGCTTACCCTTCACCCTCCCTGTATCCTCAAGTCCCTTCTCTAGTAGGTCTGCATATTTATTCCCGTCTTGCCCCTAGGTTCTTCTGACCACGTTCTTTTTCTTTCTTATTATTATTATTTTTTTTAGATTCCATATATATGTGTTAGCATACAGTATTTGTTTTTCTCTTTCTAACTTACTTCACTCTATATGACAGTCTTTAGGTCCACCCACCTCACTACAAATAACTCAATTTCGTTTATTTTATGGCTGAGTATTATTCCATTGTATATATGTGCCACATCTTCTTTATCCATTCATCTGTTGATGGACACTTATGTTGCTTCCACGTCCTGGCTATTGTAAATAGAGCTGCAATGAACATTGTGGTACTTGACTCTTTTTGAATTATGGTTTTCTCAGGGTATATGCCCAGTAATGGGATTGCTGGATCGTATGGTAGTCCTATTTTTAGTTTTTTAAGGAACCTCCATACTGTTCTCCATAATGGCTGTATCAATTTATATTCCCACCAACATTGCAAGAGGGTTCCCTTTTCTCCACACCCTCTCCAGCATTTATCGTCTGTAGATTTTTTGATGATGGCCATTCTGACTGGTGTGAGATGATATCTCATTGCAGTTTTGATTTGCATTTTCTCTAATAATTAATGATACTGAGTATTCTTTCATGTGTTTGTTGGCAAACTGTATATCTTCTTCAGAGAAACATCTATTTAAGTCTTCTGCCCATTTTTGGATGGGGTTGTCTGTTTTTTTGATATTGAGCTGCATGAGCTGCTTGTAAACTTCAGAGATTAATCCTTTGTCAGTTGCTTCATTTGCAAATATTTTCTCCCATTCTGAGGGTTGTCTTCATCTTGTTTATCGTTTCCTTTGCTGTACAAAAGCTTTTAGGTTTCATTAGGTCCCATTTGTTGTAAAGATGCTACCAGAAAACTACTAGAGCTAATCAATGAATTTGGTAAAGTAGCAGGATACAAAATTAATGCACATAAATCTCTTGCATTCCTATACACTAATGATGAAAAATCTGAAAGTGAAATTAAGAAAACACTCCCATTTACCACTGCAACAAAAGAATAAAATTCCTAGGAATAAACCTACCTAAGGAGACAAAAGAACTGTATCCAGAAAATTATAAGACACTGATGAAAGAAATTACAGATGATACAAATAGATGGAGAGATATACCATGTTCTTGGATTGGAACAATCAACATTGTGAAAATGACTCTACTACCCAAAGCAATCTACAGATTCAATGCAATCCATATTAAACTACGACTGGCATTTTTCACAGAACTAGAACAAAAAATTTCATAATTTGTATGGAAACACATAAGACCTGGAATAGCCAAAGCGATCTTGAGAGCAAAAAGTGGAGCTGGAGGAATCTGGCTCCCTGATTTCAGACTATACTTCAAAGCTACAGTAATCAAGACAGTATGGTACTGGCACAAAAACAGAAATATAGATCAGTGGAACAGGATAGAAAGCCCTGAGATAAACCCACACATATATGGTCACCTTATTTTTTTATTTTTTTTTTTTTTTGGCGGTATGCAGGCCTCTCACTGTTGTGGCCTCTCCCGTTGCGGAGCACAGGCTCAGCGGCCATGGCTCACGGGCCCAGCCGCTCCGCAGCATGTGGGATCTTCCCGGACCAGGGCACGAACCCGTGTCCCCAGCATCGGCAGGCAGACTCTCAACCACTGCGCCACCAGGGAAGCCCCTGGTCACCTTATTTTTGATAAAGGAGGAAGGAATGTACAGTGGAGAAAAGACAGCCTCTTCCATAAGTGGTGCTGGGAAAACTGGACAGCTACATGTAAAAGAATGAAATTAGAACACTCCCTAACACCATACACAAAAATAAACTCAAAATGGATTAAAGACCTAAATGTAAGGCCAGACACTATCAAACTCTTAGAGGAAAACATAGGCAGAACACTCTATGACATAACTCACAGCAAGATCCTTTTTGACCCACCTCCTAGAGAAATGGAAATAAAAACAAAAATGTAACATGAGTCTTTTGTTGGCTATATGTATTGCTAATATCTTCTCCCATGGTAAGGATTTCACTGTTGATAAAGACTTTTGAGGAACAGAAGTTTTAAATTTTAATATAGTCTAATTTATTATGTTTTCCTTTATGGTATTATTTTTTTGCATTGTATTTAAAAATTTTTGTCTATTTCAGGTCTCCTGAAAACTTTGTTGTTTCTAATTAAAACTTTCACATTTAGATACATTGGCATTAATTGTTGCGAGTTTTGTGAAGAAGAGGTCAGAATTCATTTATTTTTCTGTATAAATATACAATTAACCAAGAACCATTCGTTTAGAGGAACATTATTTACACCCTGCTCATCAGTATCACTTTTTCCTAAATTAGGTGTGTGTATAAGTGTAGATTTATTTGTGAACTATTTTTTTCATGAGGCCTCTTGTCTGTACCTACAATAATACAACTCTAACTAAAAAAACTCTGTAATATGTTTTGATATATGATGGTGTGCGTGTTCCAGTTTTGTTCTTCTCCAATTTTATCTTAGTTATTCTTGGGTATTTTCATTTCCATAAACATTTTAGAGTAATCTTGAATTTTTGTAAAACTTCTGATATGTTCATTGAGATTGCTTGTGTCTATAAATCAATTTGGAGAGAATTATTTTTTCAAATTTGAAATTTTCCATCCTTGGATATATTATATCCCTCTACTTAATTAGGTACCCTCTAATTTTTGTCAATAATGTCTTATAGCTTTCAATCTAGCAGTCTTAGACATTTTTTTGGATTTATTCCCAGGTACTTTTTGCTTTATGATGCTATTTAAGCTATATCATTTCATTTAAGTTATATTTTCTATATTTATATGGAAATACAATTAATTTTCATATTAATTTTCTATCCAGAGATCTTTCTAAATTTATTTATTAATTATAACAGTTTTCTGCATATTCTTTTGGGATTTCTCTAGCTTTCTTTAGGCTAGTTTTTGTGCAGTATATATTTTTCCATCCTTTTCATTTATACTACTTTATTATTAAAGTGGATCTCTCACAAGTTACATCTATATATTTGATTTAATGATGATTATTCAACTGGACAATACTTTTCACATCTCAGTCTATAGTTCTAATGTTCACAGGAATGATACCAGAATGAGGTGTGGTAAAGGGAAGAAATTATTCCAATAACATTTTTTGAAACTAGTTTCCTGAAAACTTCTCATGAGGGCATTGATATACTTGTTCTTTAAAATTCACAATTTTAAGAAATACGTTCTTTAAAATATTTTAGTATAACATATTAAAAGTATTTTTAAAATCCCTTTCAAGAGATTTTCTTTGATACCAAGAGTATTTCCATCTTAGTGTCAAATCAGAAGAATTTCTCTAATGGCTGATACTTTCAATTAAGAATGAATGATGACAAACTAGTTGCTAACATATTTTGGTTCGTTGTGATTTCCCCTAAAATTCTTACTCACACATGTAACCATGTAATGAAGTCAGATATCCACATCAACACAGGGATTCAGCTTCTGTCATATTTCAGAGTAGTGTCTATAGTCATATTTACAATTCAATGATCACTTTTTGAAGGAGAATCACAAGTGAATTAAAGTGTAAATGAAAACAAATGTACCACAACAGCCCAATTTACTTGTCTCTCCCTTTGATAGCTAATTGGGAATGAAGAAAGGAACAACATGGCTTTTTTAAAAGTAGAGAGGTTTTTGTTTGTTTGTTTTACTGGGTTTATATACCCATCCTAGAAGAAACTTTCACATTTCAAATTTTTAATAAATTCTGTATTTGAAACTTGCTGCCTGTCTTCATAATCATTTTATACAAAATTTTTCCAAACTTCCAGCAATCTTCCTGAAAAAAAGAGCTTAAAAGATAGGTTGGGGTAATGCTGAAAGCTCAAATAACAGAGTTTTTAGTAGGAATATAACATGACTTGAACTATACTTTATGGAAAATTGGCTTGGCAGTATTTTGTAGAATGAATAGAAATAAGTCTAGCCCAATGATAGAAAACCAGCTGAGAAGTTATCACAAATATCCAGATGAGATGTAATGATGTGTGAACTATAATGACAGGTATATCAATGGGACAGAAAGGACAGAAAAAAGACACATTGTGGAAATAAAACTTGTGTGACAAGATTTGGCAACAGACAAATTGGGGAAAAAGAAAAAGTCAAAAGTGATGTTTCAATCTGGGAAGTTTGGAGATACGATTGTACAATTAATGATAATAGGGAAATCGGAAGGAAGTTACCATCTGGAGAGGAAAATAATGACTTTTTTCCCACATATATTAAGTACAATATTTTAGTATGTCATCCAGTGGTATAGGTTCAACTGCAGTTGGAGTTGTGGGACAGGAAAAGAGGCAGGGCCATGGTTATTGGAATGAGTTTTGAATTCATGAAAGCCTAATTGAGATACAGAGGAGAAAGAGAATGGAAACAAACATAAATTTTTGGAACTTCCATCTTTAGGGTTAGAAGAAAGGAAGAAGAACCAGCAAAGTTCATAGAAACAAATAAGCACGATGAACTCCATTTAGAGTAAAAACTGTACAGAGTAATTTAATGGCAAAACCAGTGATAAGGAGGAAATATAATCAGAAAAATAAATTACATTACATAGGGCCATGATGATACAAATGATAACAGACTTCCCATAGGAAACAATGCAAGATAGAATACATTGGAGTAACATCTCTAAAATTCTAAAAGAGAAAAACAGTCAGCACAGAATTCTATTCCCAAAAAAATATCTTTAAAAAATAGACGTGAATTAAAGATTTTCCCAGACATTTAAAACTACTAGAAATTTTCGGTACTAGCAGACCAGAACTACATGAAATGTTAAAGGAAATTATTGAGGGAGAAGAAATTATTGAGGAAGAGAAATTATTGAGGAAAATATATGAGGGGGAAATATGGATTCAATCAAAGAAATAAAAATAATTGAGAAAATCATGAAACTAAAAACTGGCTTTTTGAGAAGATCAATATACTGATTAACCTCTAGTCAGGATAATCAGGAAAAAAAGGAGAGAAAATACAAATTACCAATATCAGGAATGAGAGAAGAGATATTACTATAAACTTTAAAAATAAAGAGAGTATATTATGAACAGCTTTATGTCAGTACACTTGAAAACATTTGGAATTTACAAATTTTTTAAAGCTCACCTAAAAAAGAAATAAGTAACTTAAATGGCCCTATATCTTTTAAAGAAAGTAATTTGTAGTTAAAAACCTTCCCAGACAGTTAATGCTAAGAGCAAATAGCTTCCTTAGTGATTTCTACTGAACATTTAAAGAATAAATAACAGTTTAATACAAAGTCTCTCAGAAAATAAAGGAGGAATGAAAACTTTCCAATTACTTCTAGAGGCTAGCATTACTCTGATATAAAACCAGAAAAAGACATTACAAAAAAAGAAAACTATAGACCAATATAATTCATGAACACACTAAAAATTCTTGATGGAATTTTAGCAAATTGAATTCAACAATGTGTAAAAAGGACAATACATCATGCATTTGCGGGTCCATAATCTCTTAGCCTAAAAAACTGACCTTGGGGAAAAAGAAACATACTGGCCACTATAGTGTACTTGCTGAGAAATTTTTCTATAAAAATATTTTATGTTTTTTGTATATATTTAAGACCTCAATGTGTGAACTGTTAATTTTTTTCATTATTTAATTAGGAAGACAAACGTGAAAGTGTGTCAAAAACCTGGATTTTGTGTGTGAGGAGTAAGAGTTGACATAATCTGAACACTTTTAAATTGTTGGAACTGTCCATGTTATTTTTCTCAAGTATACAAAATTATTCTATCAAGAATATCATCATATAAATCTGGTTTTGTAATTTAGGGTCAACTTTTGGCCAGAAAGTAAAATTTGGGAGAGAAAAAAAGATGGCAGGAAAAAAAAAAAAAGATGGCAAGTGGGTCTTGTGTCTGTGAAGAGGCAAAAGAAGGCAGCCAAATATTTTTCTTTCCTTTCTTCTCTTCCATTTTTTCCAGCTCTTTTGAAATATTATTGGCATGTAACATATGTAAGTTTAAGGTATACAATGTGATGATTTTATGTACATATATATTGTGAAATGAATACCACTACTGGATTACTTCTCTTCTATGTTTAAGTAACAGCAATGAATTGTGACATAGAGTTGCTGACAGGAAGGAAGTTTGTTTTTCTGACTCACTGCCTTTTCTATAATCCTACTCACTGTTAAACATTTGAACAGAGTGAACCAGAACATCTTATATCAGCTAACACTTCCTCATGGATCCAGCCCTGCGTGGGCTCCAATACCAGACTAGACCAATTCCTGTTAGTGCCAATAACCACTGCCAACAACTTCAAAAAGACACTATCCTTGCATGTTCTGGACTGAATTGCCTCACATTCTGTCACTTCAGAAAGGATCTCTGTTTCCAGATAGCGACAAATGCACGTAAGGCTCAGGACCCCAGTTAACTGACATTTTGGCATTATAGGATTTCTTTTTAATCTGAGATGTAGCAAAAACATTTTTCTGTCCTTAACAAATATCAAACTCAAGTAATTTTTTAAATTTTTTAAAAATATATTCTTCTAAATGTTGAAAAATATTTTAAGTTATTGATTCTCTACAGCATATGTTAAATGTTGAAATTTTCTAAAGTAAAGTTTGTACAAGAGAGTAAAAAGTAATGGAATCAAAAGAAGCATGGCAAAAATTTAAGTGATTCCAAATTTTTTCTTTGGATCACAAATATCAGAAGAGCCCATGTTTGTAAAGTATTTACTATATTTCAGGCACTGGGCTAAACACATTATATGTTGTATTTTTCTTGATCCTTAGACTGTAACCCACTGAAGAAGTTATTATTCTCATTTTGCTTATAAGAAATCTGAGCTTCAGTGAGCTTAAGTTCCTTGCCCATGGTTGCACAGCAGATAAGTGATAGAGCTGGGATGCAGATCCTGTCTGTCTGGCTTTGAAGGCATGAATTTTAACCACTAGACTGTACTGCCTCATGAGAAGAAACTTAACCCAAGTACATCAAGCATTAAAAGTACAAATACAAAAGCAGATTGCCATGCCTGAAGACACACAATATGATGGCAACTGAAATGGTCTCCAACAATGAATAATTTTTTTTCCTGTCACATGCAGATTAATCATTAATCAGCTTTCCAATTAAGTTTTGTATATAATTAATTTATAAAATGATGAGTATTGTAAAAACAGTGGTGTTCTGTTTTTCATTACTTTTGCATCATTTACTATTCACTATTTGATTTCTTCTCTACAGACATTTCTATTACATTTTCTAAAATATTAATTTATTCACCTAAAAGTTTAATATCACTGCAGATTTTATCAAACTTTGCACAAAATTTAAATAAAAATTCTGTTTGAGCATCACCCTACACTTCTCTGCAACAAAATTTAGCCGTCTTGTTTCCCAGATTTTTTGTGGCCTTGATTCTCATTTTTAAGTATTTGTGTATGTGTGTGTTTTAAAGATTCTATTTTTAATACAAACAACTTAGCAATGAACAATTTTTAAAACCCTATTCCATTCTGAAAATATGTACAAATGATTTATTTTACTTTGACCTATTGGATATGAAAGAAGTATTATTTTTGTATCTAACAGGATTTCTGTTTGGCTGCAACTAACAGAGCTCTGACTAAGGGATGTAAGCAAATAGGTATTCATTTATCTCATGAAGTAAGAAGTCCATGGGTTCAGGCAATTATACTCAACAATGCCATTGAGAAAGCAGGCTCCTTCTAGCTTCCTGCTCTGGCATCCTTAGCAATGGATTCTGCATCTCAAAGTATTGCATTTGTTCTAAGCAAAAAGAAGTAAGCTGAAGAAACACCACCAGATGCTTCCATCTCACTGGCCAAGATTAAGTAATATAGACATGGCCACACCCAGCTGCAATAAGGCTGAAATATACAGTTTAGATTTTGTCTTACTTAGCTTGCAGAAGTTTAAGTAGAGGAAAGCAGAAGAGAAGAAATGGATATTGAATGAACAAATCTACATCATTTGCTTGTTTTTAATAGCACTACAGTTGCAGACATCCCAGCTTGATAAGAAGCCCTGCCTATTCAAGTTTATCTGACAGTAGCTGCTATGCTTGGAATTCCAGTTTCTGTCAAAGTGTCTTCATAAAATAAGTTAAAATGTAAACATAAATTACAAATAAGTTACTTTTGGTGCTATTCTGTACTCATTAACTTAAGACAAAAATGTCAATTATTTTTTCACTCGATTTCACACCTTAACTCTATGCATGTATGTAGCTACCTATATTATTTTTATTGTGTGCTTTTATGGTATATTTTAAACCATTCTTAGATCTTTCCAAGATCCAGTCTAGACTGCACACTTTTCCAAAGGAATATTTTTTAAAATATTTAAAATGTGATTACTCATTTGTGATCCTTTTAACAAAACTAAAATTCTGTCTATGTTTATTTTGCATACAACATATCCCTAAAATCTTACATAGTATATATAACATGACTTATATATCTTAATTTATATCTGGAATATAATGAGTTATAAACATATCTTAATTTAACAATTAAAGTACAGCATTTAATATCTTCCATGAGCTCTTTCTTATCTCATTATTTTCCTCAAATGCCCATGTTAGTTTTGATTATAGGTCATGAACAAAAGAAGCGGTCTGAAGACTGAGTCTTGGGGCATTTCAGTTTTAGAGATCTTAAAATAAGGAAACATAAAAGGAAAATGTAAAGAAATGACCAGAAGAATACCACAGGAATTAGTTGTCAGGAAGCCAAGTGACAAAAGTGTTCCAACAGGAAGAGTGATCAAACAGCATCAAATGCAACTGACAGATGAATTAAGATGATGACTGAAAATTGACGATTGGATTTAGCCACATAAGTCATTGTTGATGACTTTGATAATAAGAGCATTTCCAGTAAAGTAGTTGGGATGAAAGCCTGTGTGCAGCAAAAAATAAATGGAAAAGAATTAGAGTGTGTGAATATGAAAAACTCAATGAGTTTTTCTGTAACAAGGAGTAGAGATGGTGCCTAGAGAGAAATGTGGTCTCAAGTAGAGTCACCAACCATCCTGTTTAGATAGGTCAGAAGGGTTTCCTGGGACATGGGAATTTCAATGTGGTTGATAGTGCATCACACTGAGTGGTATTGTTTAATAGTTTTGTTTTATGAGATTGAATAAATTACAGATTTTTTGCATTTTGATGGGAAATAGGCAATAGAGAGGGGAAAACTGTTGTTGCTTGAGTGATAACCCTGAGAAAGGGAAAGGAGGTGAAATTTGGCACAGAGTGATTATCAAGAAGAGTTAAAACAGGAAGGAAGGCAATATAATCAAGGCTACAGATGCAGACATGCTGGTGCAAATGTGGAAACTCCTTTCTGACAGCTTTAATATTCACAATGACCTGGGCAGCACAGCATCAGAGTAAGGAAAAGATAATGTTGAAGACTGAGAGGAGGAAAAATGATATAGTGGTTTAAGAGAATGGGAAAGTAAATTGTAAAGGCAAATGTAGCATGGCTGTGGCTCAGCATTAAAAGCCTCTTAAGAGAGGTTATGATTTTAAAGTGAGACTACTTCATTTTGTTCATTTGGTTATTGTCCATTTCCTCCCCTCAAATGTAAATATGAGCAGAGAAGAGACATTTTTTTTGAATTTTATTTTATTTTATTTTTATACTGAAGGTTCTTATTAGTTACGCATTTTATACATATTACTGTAAACATGTCAATCCCAATCTCCCAATTCATCACACAACCACCACCCCACTACCATGCCACTTTCCCCCCTTGGTGTCCATACGTTTGTTCTCTACATCTGTATCTCTATTTCTGCCTTCAACTCGGTTTATCTGTACCATTTTTTCTAGGTTCCACATATATGCGTTAATATACAATATTTGTTTTTCTCTTTCTGACTTACTTCACTCTGTATGACAGTTTCTAGGTCCATCCACGTCTCTACAAATGACCCAATTTCATTCCTTTTTATGGCTAATATTCCATTGTATATATGTAACACATCTTCTTTATCCACTCATCTGTCGATGGGCATTTAGGTTGCTTCCATGACCTGGCTATTGTAAATAGTGCTGCAATGAACATTTTGGTACATGACTCTTTTTGAATTTTGGTTTTCTCAGGGTATATGCCCAGTAGTGGGATTGCCAGGTCATATGGTAATTCTATTTTTAGTTTTTTAAGGAACCTCCATACTGTTCTCAATAGTGGCTGTATCAATTTACATTCCCACCAACAGTGCAAAAGGGTACCCTTTTCTCCCCACCCTCTCCAGCATTTGTTGTTTGCAGATTTTCTGATGATGCCCATTCTAACTGGTGTGAGGTTATCGATACCTCATTGTAGTTTTGATTTGCATTCCTCTAATAATTACTAATGTTGAGCAGCTTTTCACGTGCTTCTTGGCAATCTGAATGTCTTCTATGGAGAAATGTCTATTTAGGTCTACAGCCCATTTTTTGATTGGGTTGTTTTTTTTAATATTGAAATGCATGGGCTCTTCATATATTTTGGAGATTAATCCTTTGTCTGTTGATTCGTTTGCAAATATTTTCTCCCATTCTGAAGGTTGTATTTTCGTCTTGTGTGTAGTTTCCTTTGCTTTACAAAAGCTTTTAAGTTATATTAGGTCCCATTTGTTTATTTTTGTTTTGATTCCCATTACTCTAGGAGGTGGGTCAAAAACGATTTATGTCAAAGTGTGTTCTTCCTATGTTTTCCTTTAAGAGTTTTATAGTTTACAGTCTTACATTTAGGTCTGTAATCCATTTTGAGTTTATTTTTGTGTATGGTGTTAGGGAGTGTTCTAATTTCATTCTTTTATATGTAGCTGTCCAGGTTTCCCAGCACCACCTATTGAAGAGATTGTCTTTTCTCTATTGTATATCCTTGCCTCCTTTGTCATAGATTAGTTGGCCATAAGTCCATGGGCTTATTTCTGGGCTTTCTATCCTCTTCATTGATCTATATTTCTGTTTTTGTGCCAGTACCATATTGTCTTGATTACTGTAGCTTTGTAGTATAGTCTGAAGTCAGGGAGTCTGATTCCTCCAGCTCTGTTTCTTTTCCTCAAGACTGCTTTGTCTATTCGGGGTCTTTTGTGTCTCCATACAAATTTTGAGAAATTTTGTTCTAGTTCTGTAAAAAATGCCATTGATAATTTGATATGGATTGGACTGAATCCGTAGATTGTTTTGGGTAGTATAGTCATTTTCACAATATTGATTCTTCCAATCCAAGAACATGGTATATCTCTCCATCTGTTGGTATCATCTTTAATTTCCTTCATCAGTGCCTTACAGTTTTCTGCATACAGGTCTTCTGTCTCTCTAGGTAGGTTTATTCCTGGATATTTTATTCTTTTTGTTGCAATGGTAAATGGGGATGTTTCCTTAATATCTCTTTCAGAATTTTCATCATTAGTGTATAGGAATGCAGGAGATTTCTGTGTATTAATTTTGTATCCTGCAACTTTACCAAATTCATTGATTAGCTCTACTAGTTTTCTGGTGGCATTTTTAGGATTCTCTACATATAGTATCATGTCATCTGCAAACAGTGACAGCTTTACTTCCCCTTTTCCAATTGGTATTCCTTTTATTTCTTTTTCTTCTCTGATTGCTGTGTCTAGGACTTCCAAAACTATGTTGAATAATAATGGCGAGAGTGGACATTCTTGTCTTGTACCTGATCTTAGAGGAAATGCTTTCAGTTTTTCACTATTGAGAATGATGTTTGCTGTGGGTTTGTCATATATGGCCTTTATTATGTTGAGGTAGGTTCCCTCTATGAAACTTTCTGGAGAGTTTTTATAATAAATGGCTGTTGAATTGTGTCAAAAGCTTTTTCTCCATCTATTGAGATGATCATATGGCTTTTATTCTTCAATTTGTTAATATGGTGTATTACATTGATTGATATGCATATACTGAAGAATCCTTGCATCCCTGGGAAAAATCCCACTTGATCATGGTGTATGATCTTTTTAATGTGTTGTTGGATTCTGTTTGCTAGTATTTTCTTGATGATTTTTGCATCTATGTTCATCAGTGATATTGGTCTATAATTTTCTTTTCTTGTAGTGTATTTGTCTGGTTTTGGTATCAGGGTGATGGTGGCCTCATAGAATGAGTGTGGGAGTGTTCCTTCCAATGCAATTTTTTGGAAGAGTTTGAGAAGGATCAGTGTTAGCTCTTCTCTAAATGTTTGATAGAATTCGCCTGTGAAGCCATCTGGTCCTGGACTTGTGTTTGTTGGAAGATTTTTCATCACAGTTTCAATTTCATTACTTGTGATTGGTCTGTTTATATTTTCTGTTTCTTCCTGGTTCAGTCTTGGATGGTTACACCTTTCTAATTTGTCTATTCTTTCCAGATTGTCCATTTTATTGGCATAGAGTTGCTTGTAGTAGTCTCTTAGGATGCTTTGTATTTCTGTGGTGTCTGTTGTAACTTCTCCTTTTTCGTTTCTAATTTTATAGATTTGAGTCCTCCCCCTCTTTTTCTTAATGAGTCTGGCTAGTGGTTTATCAATTTTCTTTATCTTCTCAAAGAACCAGCTTTTAATTTTATTGATCTTTGCTGTTTTTTTCTTTGTTTCTATTTCATGTATTTCTTCTCTGATCTTTATGATTTCTTTCCTTCTACTAACTTTTTGTTTTGCTTCTTCTGATTCTCTAGTTCCTTTAGGTGTAAGGTTAGATTGTTTATTTGAGATTTTTCTTGTTTCTTGAGGTAGGCTTGTATTGCTATAAACTTCCCTCTTAGAACTGCTTTTGCTGCATCCCATAGGTTTCTGATGGTCGTGTTTTCGTTGTCATTCGTCTCTAGGTGTTTTTTGATTTCCTCTTTGATTTTTTCAGTGATCTCTTGGTTATTTAGTAACGTATTGTTTAGCCTCCACGTGTTTGTGTTTTTTACGTTTTTTTCCCTGTAACTGATTTCTAATCTCATAGCATTGTGGTCAGAAAAGATGGTTGATATGATTTCAATTTTCTTAAATTTACTGAGGATTGATTTGTGACCCAAGATGTGATCTATCTTGGAGAATGTTCCATGTGCACTTGAGAAGAAAGTGTAATCTGATGTTTTTGGATGGAATGTCCCATATATATCAATTAAATCTATCTGGTCTATTGTGTCATTTAATGCTTGTGTTTCCTTATTAATTTTCTGTTTGGATGATCTGCCCAGTCGTGTAAATGAGGTGTTAAAGTTCCCCACTATTATTGTGCTGCTGTCGATTTCCCTCTTTATAGCTGTTAGCAGTTGCCTTATGTATTGAGGTGCTCCTATGTTGGGTGCAGATATAGTTATAATTGTTATATCTTCTTTTTGGATTGATCCCTTGATCATTATGTAGTGTCCTTCCTTGTCTCTTGTAACATTCTTTATTTTAAAGTCTATTTTTTCTGATATGAGTATTGCTACTCCAGCATTCTTTTAATTTCCACTTGCATAGAATGATTTTTTCCATCCCCTCACTTTCAGTCTGTATGTGTCCCTAGGTCTGAAGTGGGTCTCTTGGAGACAGCATATATATGTGACTTTTTTTGTATCCATTCTGGAAGCCTGTGTCTTTTGGTTGGAGCATTTAATCCATTCAAATTTAAGGTAATTATTGATATGTATGTTCCTATTACCCTGTTCTTAATTGTTATGGGTTTGTTTTTGTAGGCCCTTTTCTTCTCTTGTGTTTCCCACTTAGAAAAGTTCCTTTAGAATTTGTTGTAGAGCAGGTTTGGTGGTGCTGAATTCTCTTAGTTTTTGCTTGTCTGTAAAGTTTTTGATTTCTCCATCGAATCTGAATGAGATCTTTGCCAGGTAGAGTAATCTTGGTTGTAGGTTCTTCCGTTTCATCACTTTAAATATATCATGCCACTCCCTTCTGGCTTGTAGAGTTTCCGCTAAGACATCAGCTGTTAACCTTATGGGAGTTCCCTTGTATGTTATTTGTCATTTTTCCCTTGTTGCTTTCAATAATTTTTCTTTGTATTTAATTTTTGTCAATTTGATTACTATGTGTCTCAGTGTGTTTCTCCTTGGGTTTATCCTGCCTGGGACTCTCTGCACTTCCTGGACTTGGGTGGCTATTCCTTTTCCCATGTTAGGGAAGTTTTCAACTATAATCTCTTCAAATATGTTCTTGGGTCCTTTTCTCTCTCTACTCTTCTTGGGGCCCCTGTAATGCGAATGTTGTTTCCTTTAATGTTGTCCCAGAAGTCTCTTAGGCTTTCTGCATTTCTTTTCATTCTTTTTTCTTTATTCTGTTCTGCAGCAGTGAATTACACCATTCTGTGTTCCAGGTCACTTATCCGTTCTTCTCCTCAGTTATTCTGCTCTTGATTCCTTCTAGTGTATTTTTCATTTCAGTTATTTTATCGTTCATCTCTCTTTGTTTGTTCTTTAATTCTTCTAGGTCTTTGTTAAATATTTCTTGCGTCTTCTCGATCTTTGCCTCCATTCTTTTTCCGAGGTCCTGGATTATCTTCACTATCATTATTCTGAATTCTTTTTCTGGAATGTTGCCTATCTCCACTTCATTTAGTTGTTTTTCTGGGGTTTCATCTTGTTCCTTCATCTGGTACATAGCCCTCTGTCTTTTCATCTTGTCTATCTTTCTGTGAATGTGGTTTTGGTTACACAGGTTTTAGGATTGTAGTTCTTGCTTCTGCTGCCTGCTCTCTGTTGGATGAGTCTATCTAAGAGGCTTGTGCAAGTTTCCTGATGGGAGGGACTGGTGGTGGGTTGAGCTGGGTGTTGCTCTGGTGGGCAGAGCTCAGTACAACTTTACTCCTCTTGTCTGCTGGTGGGTGGGGCTGGTTTCCTTCCCTGTTAGTTGTTTGGCCTGAGGTGACCCAACACTGGAGCTCTTTGTTGGGGCTAATGGCAGACTCTGGGAGGACTCACACCAAGGAGTTCTTCCCGGAACTTCTGCTTCCAGTGACCTTGTCCTCATAATGAGCCACAGCCACCCCCCACCTCTGCAGGAGACCCTCCAACACTAGCATGTATGTCTGGTTCTGTCTCCTATGGGGCCCTGCTCCTTCCCCTCAGTCCCGATGCACACACTACTTTGTGTGTGCCCTCCAAGAGTGGAGTCTCTGTTTCCTCCAGTCCTGTCAAAGTCCTGCAATCAAATCCTGCTAGCCTGTAAAGTCTGATTCTCTAGGAATTCCTCCTCCCATTGCTGAACCCTCAGGTTGGGAAGCCTGACAAGTGGCTCAGAACGTTTACTCCAGTGGGTGGACTTTTGTGGTATAAGTGTTCTCCAGTTTGTGAGTCACCCACCCAGCAGTTATGGGATTTGATTTTATTGTGATTGTGCCCCTCCTACCATCTCATTGTGGCTTCTCCTTTGTCTTTGGATGTGGGGTGAGTTCCAGTGTCTTCCTGTCGATTATTGTTGAGTAGTTAGTTGTGATTCCAGTGCTCTCGCAAGGGGGAGTCGAGAAGAGAATTTTATGGGTATGTTTTTCTTATTATTTTAAGCTTGTTGCCTAAAAGAGTGTGTAGCAAAGTAGGAACTCAATAAATATTTGTGATATATTTTGTGATATAAGTAATTTTTCATTATATAATTTTAACTTAAAAATAATCCACCTGGGCTTCCCTGGTGGCGCAGTGGTTGAGAGTCCACTTGCCGATGCAGGGGACATGGGTTTGTGCCCTGGTCCGGAAAGATCCCACATGCCGCAGAGTGGCTGGGCCTGTGAGCCATGGCCACTGAGCCTGCATGTCCGGAGCCTGTGCTCCGCAATGGGAGAGGCCACAGCAGTGAGAGGCCCGTGAACCCAAAAAAAAAAAAAAATCCATCTTTTTGTATAATTTTCTCACAATGTACGGGAAAAAAATTCCATCTTTTTGTATAATTTTCTCACAATGTATTGATATTTATTAAAAATTATAAAACTTAAAGTATAAGAGTCTGATAAAATAAAAATTTTACATACTATTACATTATCTCGTATGTGTGTCCTGGGTTGATACTGGGGAGCCCTGTGTTGTTAACAAGCCCAATTATTCTGGAAAGATATTTTGTAATGTTTCTCAGGTGATTAATTTCATTGGAGGTCATTTTAGTGCATGTATTAATCCTAAACAATTATTTAATTGACATATTGGCACGCATAATGAACTTGACTGGAAAAGGGACATCTTTTGAGAATGAACAATGGTGTAATCGTTCTCAACTTTTGCTCCAGTTAGAACTTACTAGGATTCTTTAAGGGGTATGAATTCAAAGACCTCACATCATATTAAGTCAGACTTCCTAGGGCTGGGATCCAGATATTAGTGTTTTAAAAGCATTCCAATGTTCAGCTAGAGGTAAGAATTTTCATAATTACTGTTGTTATGTTTCCTGATTCAAATGGAAATTATATATTTTATGTATTCAACTGGTTGTGGGAGATAGAATTTAAAATATAAAATTAATTTACTCCCTCTGTAGACCCAGGTGAATCATCTGCCCTAAAAGATAAGTCAATTGTAATGCACTAATCCCTTAGAATTTGCCTCTTTATTCTGGTAAATATTGAGATGGGATTGTGATCAAGCAGGTATCCAGTAACAGTGTTATTTTGCCTGAACAGCTGTGTCTGGTGAGGTTCACCCTTTCCCTAGTCTAAACGACCCTGTAGGCATTTTGGAGCCCAAACTGCCAGGACACATGTGTCTCAAATTTCTCTACCTCTTTGTACTGGCATTCTAACTATAAGAATGTGTGTGATGTTACGTGTTAAAATCCTACACCCTCTTTTTGAGGGTCTGAGCCTCAGATCCGGTGAGTGCCAACAATCAAAATATACATGTTTAAATTTCTGTCTATTTGGCATGAATTATTGCCTTGCAATGCTGCATTCTGCAAGACAGAATGGCTGGGTTTGACAAAGATGGAGAACAACATGCATCCTCGTTTCCTTTGGGAGAACTTAAAACAACCTGCTTTGCTTAACAGATTTTTGAAAGATCAGTTCTTCCTGGAATATCCTCGTACAAGTCTACTTCTTTAGTGCCATATACTCCCCCAACCCCTAGTACAAATTAACAAATGCATGAGAACTTGATCATGTATAAAAGTGTTGGTGAAGTATAACCTGATAGAATTTATTTTGTTAACAACTTCTACATGTATGGGCACTCCATGTTAAAAAATCATCTCAAATTAACGGCTAGCATTATACCAAATTCTAGACTAGTAACAACCATCTGCTTTTAAGTCCATGGCACAAAATGTTAACTGAACACGGAACTGTTGGTGTTCAACCCCAGTTTTCTCAGAACAGAACTTCAGAAAACCAGTGACTACTATTTGATTGAAGTTAGCACATGTGATTTAAACTATTTGCTATTTTAATATCAGAGGTATTTACATAAATAATTAGATTCAAGGAAAATATATCCATTATTGTCACAAACAGTATTATCCTGGCATTCTAGTTGATATAATATATGAATAAAAAAGAGAGGTATAAATATTGGAAAAATTTTAAACTGTTTCTGGAGTAAGACAGGTTTTTCTAAAACAGAAGAGAATCAAATTAAAAACTTTAGAGTATACAAGAAGTTTTTTTTCAAGTGATATGACCATATATATTTTCATTCTATCAGTATTTTTAGAACCAGAAAGAAGTAGTAAGAAAATATAACCGACAAAGATACCATTCCATAGAAGCAATACAAATATAAATATTCTAGACTTAAATTTAATAATAAGTGTAGAGAAACTATGTAAAAAATATAATTCTGCCAAGAAAAACAAGATAACATTTGAATAAGGACAGAAAACTAGCATAACCTGCATGGGAATAAATAGTATTATTAACAGACTCCAAAAATGTATCTATAGATCTAATTCAATTCCAGACAAAATCCTAATAGTATATTGAATTATATTAATATAAAAGTATTTCCAAATATTATCTGGGAAAAATGCACAAAACCAGGCAAAACAGTTTTTTTCAAAGACTAATGAAGGGAAAGTTGTCTGACTAAATAAAATAACGTATCATAAATCATTGATTATTAAACTGTGAGGTATAGGGGTAGACATCAGAGCAGTAGGGCAGAATGCTGCATGATAGATGAACCAAGTATATATATTTGAAGTAGTCAAAATGATCCTTTAAAAACCTAACTAGAACATATCACTATCTGCTCAGAACCTTCTATTGACTTCCAAAATCACTCTGAGTAGATGCATTTCTTCATAATGTCCTCATGGTGCTACATAACCTGGTCCCTTTCCTACCATACCGCCCTGAACTCATTATTCCAGTTGAGCATACTTCTGCCTCAGACATTTGCACTGATTGTTGCTCTACCAAGAATGTTCTTCACCCAGAAAATCCCTTGGCTACCTCCCTTGCTTATTCTTTGCTCAAAAGTCACCACAAGTGCATACATTTCCCTAACCATCTCTTATAAGATTGTACCCCCTATCCACCTTCCTTACTCTGTTTTATTTTTCATTGGCACTTATCATTGTTGAAAATATACATTTATTTATAAAATATCTGTCTCTGCTCCCAAGAATGTAAGCTCCATGAGACAGGAATTTTGCCTTTTTTTTTTTTCTCACTGCTGTACATATGCACATAGAATAGCACCTGGAGGATACTAGTCTCTTAATTCTTATTTGTGGAATAAGTAGATAAATGAATAAATGAATGAACTGCAACTGCTGACCTAGAGCAAAAAGCAATTAGCTTCCTACCTTATAACTCAATCCAAACTAAATTTCAGACGAATGAGAATTTTAAATAAAAAAAGAAATGAAGATATTAAAAGAAAGTAATATGCACACAATATTGGAGGTGATGAAAATCTTTTAACGAAGAGATCAAAAGTAGAAACAATAAAGAAAAACACATAACATTGGTTAAAATTTTGACCCAATCCTCAAAACATTACAAGCAAAATATAAACACAAATCAAATAATAAACCTATAAAGAATTAAAAGTGAACTGTTCAATCAATATTCTTAATTGTTTAAAAAGTTATTAAAATCTATAATAAATAAATACTAAAATAGAAATCATGTATAAAGGGCATTTACAGACAATTCATAAGAGGAGAATAAATGTCAACAAACATATTACAAATTTTATCTTCAGGGATAATGAAAACATTGTTAATTAAAAGAGAGAAATGCCATTTCTAGCTACAAGACATTTCAAAAAATTAGAAGACACAGAACTAAGAAGCCAGGAAACAAATACTCCCCTGGAAGGAGTATAAAGTGACCCAACATTCTTAGATGTCAATTTATAAAAAAGTATTAAAATATCTCTATACCTTTAGTCCAGCAGTACGACCTCTGGAAAAGCACTGGATGAGGGTCAGAGTCCCACCGACCAGTCTCTTAGTGTCCCTAATGGATTCTAGACTAGCTCCAGCTCCAGCAGTGGGAAGAATTCAGCTGTTCTTTAAATACAGAGCTTTTTTGTGGTAGTGTATTATGGCCCACTGAGCATTAATAAAAAATAATCCCCAAAATCGTTAAATAGCTACATACCTCCATCAAGGTTTAACCTTGGTTTTATTTTAACTGTGATTCCTGCATGCATCCCTGCAAGACTTTTATCTCTAAATGTTAAAAGTGACCCTCCCAGAGTAGTGGTATTAAAGGTGACTTTTATTTGTTTTCCTCTTATTTATATTTTCTACATCAAATGTGTTGTTGGCTTATACTAAGAATAAAATGAGAAGTTAAAAATTCAAAAGTAATACAAGAATAAAATACTTCGAACCAAAGGAAGTACCATTTCAATATGAATCTCCTCATCACAAAGACCTCCCTTACTTTACATTATCTAGAGAGGAAGGACAGAACAGAGGTGACAGAGTGAGTTTAGAGATGATACCACCAGGGCTGATACTGTAAAAATAAGGACTGGAAAAGATGATGTGTTCATTTAGAAAACATAGTAAAATCATTTCATCTACTGTCTCACAGAATGCAGCATTGCAAGGCAATAATTCATGTCAAATAGACAGAAATTTAACCATGTTCTTTTTGATTGTCAGCACCCACCACATCCATGGCTCAGACCCTCAAAGACAGGGTGGAGGATTTTAACACAACACAAAACTTCACACATTTTATAGGTAGTAACAAGTGGCACATTCTTTTTTTTTATATGACTATATTGAATATCTGTTTCTCACTTTTTCCTTTTGCCTTCTGTTAGAATGATTCTGCAGCTATCATTTTTGTAACAAATGACTCAATAATATCAACATTATGTGTGTCCCCCGCAATCCCGTCTTTTTACAGTGGAAAACAGGAACACAACGTGAGGAGGAACATAAAGGAACTTGCCTTTTACAAGAAAAAAGAAACAGAAACACCAGGCAAAAGATGAAAAGGACCAATAATGGAAACTTCACATTTGGAAAGAATTCCGGGTCATAGTTAAAGATATGTCTCTAAAGTGAGAAGGAGATGCTAAGACAAACCAGTGAAAAATCTGATCTTCAGGCCTATGAATACCAGAAAACAAACATTTTAATCATGTTGATTTCAGTTTGTTTTAGAAATTTTGTATCATACGAAATACATTAGAAAATTCTATGCAAAGTGTGTGCTTTCTGGATGGAACTGAACAAGGAACAACAGTTAGGCATGTACTTTTCAACTATGGCACTGAGCTATATTCTCTAGTTTCCTGCATTACCATAGTAGCTTCTGCTTTGCATGATCTCTTCTTCCTTGGCCACTGAATAGAGATCATGTTTTCAAGGCTAGAGAAAGAGACATTAGGTCTAGCAACTCAAGGAGGAATTCTAAATGGATTTCTAAGTAACAGTAGGTTTTATCATTGTAAAAGTAATACATGTTCATACTGGAGTACTGGGGAATAAGTAATGGAGAAAAAATACACTTGTAGTCTCAATATCCACAGAAAAACACTGTTAACATCTTAGTACAGCTTCTAATTTCTTTTCCTACAAGGACAGTGACATATTATACAATTGAGATATGATCACCACAGTGATTCTAACATTTTCCACTTAATAATTTTATATTAACATTTTGACTAAATGTTTGATTTAGGTCCTGCCAAATTTAGCTATTACTCCCTTTTACAGTGGATCTTGATTTACTTTTCTTTCCTTTTTAAATAAAACTAAAAGAAAAATTGCAGGAAACCAAAAGACAGAGACCAATCAAACATTTCACTTTTCCTTGAATACATATGAAATACTCTGCTGGAGATGGAATTCTTAGCTAACCCAAATACTCCAACACTGGAACTGTAGGAATTTGTCTTTAGCCCACAGACAAGATCTTTCAAGGACAGCCAGACTCAGAATCAGGTTATTACTTTCCCTACAGAAAAAATTGGGCAATCATGTGACATCCAATCATAACTTTCCTTTAAGTTATTGGGATTTAAAAAAAAAAAAAGTTTTAACCAAATTTTCTTATAAAGACATATAAATGTAAAGAATAAGCAAGGAAGGGCTTCCCTGTTGGCGCAGTGGTTGACAGTCCGCCTGCCGATGCAGTGGACACGGGTTCGTGCCCGGGTCCGGGAAGATCCCACATGCCGCTGAGCGGCTGGGCCTGTAAGCCATGGCCGCTGAGCCTGCGCGCGTCCGGAGCCTGTGCTCCGCAATGGGAGAGGCAGCAACAGTGAGAGGCCCGCGTACCACAGAAAAAAAAAAAAGCATAAACAAGGAAGACTTCTAAACAAAGGACCAACAGGCAGGTGTTGCAAATTCTCCTCTGTTATCTTCACTATGCATCCTATCCTTATTGAAAAGTGTAAAGAAATGTAACACTCATGGCTTTAGAAGAATAGAAAAGCTATAGACAATTCTGTGTCTTTCAGGGGACATCTCATTACAAACTCCTTAAAAATATAGATTGACCATGAATATTTGATATATTGTGATTTGATGGCCATAACTTATTTTCCCACTCCTCTATTTAGTTAGGTTCCAATTTTCTGTTACAGTTCTGCAATAATATTAGTAATAACTAGGGTGTGTTTTGTGCTTACTATGTCCTAGGCACTGTAACAAGCACTTTTTATCTTAATATTTACATATATTAACTCACTGAGTCCTCACAACAGTCCTATAAGTTAAGATCTACGATTTATCCTCATTTTATAAATGAGAACACTGAAGCACAGAGTAACTTGCTCAAGTTCACATGGTAGTAGCAAGGCATGGAGCCAGGGCTTGTACGTACTAACAATTATGGAAAAATGAAAAGTGTTAACAGTATTACCTTCAAGTAGCTGGAGTTTTGTGAATTAGTTATTTTTAAATATTATGTAAGCTTAGGTCCTTATTACATAATTTGCCCCAAAATATTGGATAAAGATGTAAGAAAATATATTTTATTCTACAAAGATACTATAATTGTATTTCTAAAGTCTGAAAAAAGAAAAGAAAGGAAAACTATTGTTTAATGTTCCTTATTATAAACATACAGGCAAAAAATACTAGATATAAGCAAATTGAATTCAACTCCGTGATCAGGAAACATTTAACTGCCGGTTTACAAGGATGATTTAGGTTACTCTTAAAAAAAGAGAGAAAAATAAAACTAGTAGGTCATGCAGACTGCATAATTTATTTGGATAGGGTAACACATGTGTGATTACCCTCCCATGACATAAGCTATGTCCAGGTTTGTCTGATCTACACTTCTGTTCACAAACATTTCCTTAGTGGAAAGAGAACTGAAAATGCCCCTTTTTGTCCTCCCTTCCACCACCACCTGTTTACTCTAGGATTTGTCTCTGTTAGATAAATAGAAAGAGAAAGAAAGGTGCCAAACTGATCTTAGATGGGTCTTGAGATGTGGCAACAAACTCTAGTAAGCTTAGGACACTATCCCTAGGGAGGTAAATGATGGATAACATTTTGTTGTTGTTGGGTCTATTTTTCTTTTCTGTTATTTAACGTAACAATAAAACTGAGATACAAATTACTTATATAACTTTCACTAGTCCCTTTAGGTGGTTTCTTTGTATCAGAGCCCCTCTGAAAAAGAACCTAAAACTAAGTGTCTATGAAGATAGTTTATTGGGGGAATGATTTTAGGCAACAGTAGTGGGAGACTGGTGAGAGTAAAACAGAGAAGAAGGGAAAACCACTGTAAAGGTGCATTCTTTGTTAGTCCACTGGGGGCAACTCAGTCACCATCCCACCACCAGGACTCTTCAAGCAACGGTATAAAATATGCTTCACACTTGTTCACCTAAAGAACAAAAGAAAAGAATGTTTATCCACTAATTCTAGCACCCCATTGATCAATTAACCCTATGGGGAATTAAGATCTTTCACTTCCAGGCTGCACATGGATGAGGGTTAGGTACAGTCCTTCAAGGGTCCCCACTACAATTTGAGAAACTCTGGGGAAGAAAGGTAGAGACAGAAGACTTTCCAGGGACACACTGCACAAAAATCATTACCTCATTCATGGCTGGAATAGAAGGTATGCCAAGAAAATGTGCCCGTACTTCAAAGTGTGATCTCATTTGTAGAATTACTCTCCTTACTACTCCACATTGTACCCTTTCATACACAACATAATCACTTCAGTACATGTTTATTTAATCTGTTATATAACAGGCATTGTCATAAGTACTGGAATATAAAGGTGAACGTGATATAATTCCGTCATTGAGTGGCTTACAGTCTAGTGTAGAAGATAGACAAAAATGAAATTACAATACAGTGGAACTGGTGCTACAGTAATTGTGAACTCCTAGATACTGTGAAGGAACCTAGGAGGAGTAACTAATCTAAATGTGTGGGAGTCAGGAAAGGGTCTTCAGTTCACACTATCCACACAAATAACTTGCTATGTCATGTGCCATGTGTTCATAAGTATTTCTGAACCTTTGAAAATAGATAAAATGACACCTATTTTAATCTATTTTTGAAGAGCATAAAACTCTGGTAGAATCATCTTCACCTGGAACACCTCTTCTCCAATGTGTAGAAAATTATAGATTTTACAATTTGGACATGAAATACCGTTTTAAGAATGACTATCCCCCACTTCCTGATTATGTATATTTCAGATGAAAGAAAATGTTCTCATCCCTTTGACATTTTAGTGATGTTATCTAATCAATTTCACTTTCAAAATCTAGTGATAAAAATTAGCCATTATAGTTTTCTATAATTTTGGAATGCATTATTTATGCTGGAAAAATCTCTGGTGTAAAGTACCTTAACCACATTCCAAGTCAAACATGGAAGTTATCGGGCTTCCCTGGTGGCGCAGTGGTTGAGAGTCTGCCTGCTGATGCAGGGGACACGGGTCCGTGCCCCTGTCCAGGAAGATCCCACATGCCGCGGAGCGGCTGGGCCCGTGAGCCATGGCTGCTGAGCCTGCGCGTCCGGAGCCTGTGCTCCGCGACGGGAGAGGCCACAACAGTGAGAGGCCTGCGTACCATAAAAAAATAAATAAATAAATAAAAGGAAGTTATCAAGGAGTATCAAAATAATATCTTGGTTATCAAAATGACCATCCATGATAACTCATTCTGCTTTCTGAAAATCAACATCTCAACATAATAAAAAAGAATATCAAAATTATTCATGAATAGGCAGTGTATTTAAGCTGAAAAACATATATATATATAAACATTCTGTTCTTTCTGACAAATACCTCTTTTACATTAGAGTATACTTATATCACTTAAGTCCTCACGGCTATTGTTACTACACAAGAAAAAATTACAAATTCATGTATCTTCTTTAGAAAAAAAATATTAGAGACATGATTAAAGTTAGACAGCTTCCCCTTTAAAATATGTAGGTTTTTCCCTAACACTATAAAAGTCTTAGTTCTGTAAACTGGCACTTGCTAAATAAGCTTTAGAGATTAAAATTATGGTATAATTTATGGTTTTAAAACAGCTCTATTTAAAAAATTCTTCCTATGATTGTATCCAGAAAGGAAATTATTTTCAAAATTGCTCTAAATGAGAATATTTTAGTGACAGTTGGGTGAATTTGGCTTTACTTGTCAGAACTCTGTAGCCCAAAGAGACACTAAGTTGAATAATTTGTAGGAATTCTGAGACATTAACAGAGGTTTCATAGTTAAAAACAAAAACAAAAAAATAGTTGCTTCAGATTATCAAATAGTACATTTTTTTAGTCTTCCACCTGGACTCACATCTGGAAGATTCCATGTCTTACTCTGACTTGTCCTGTAACCTTCTGTGGGCAGTGTGGCTTTGTACTATAATCCTCTGTGCCAGCACACAAAATAGGAAACCTTGAAAGGTGGAGCTCAGGATGCAGACTGTCAGGTTCTTGAGCTGAGGCACATACAGAGGTGTTTGAACACAGATCGTCAAGAAGAAAGGTCAAGAAGATAGCATTTGGGGACTTGTTTTTCTCAGAGGTGGCAGCAGGAACTTGGAGGCTGAACACCTGCTCTCCCACTTGTTAGTTCAGAAATGGCTCCCAAGTACTGGAAAGTTTGAATTCACCCAGCAGTCTGGTCCCTCTAATTTGTCCCTTCGTTCTATGCATTCTAGTCCCCATACCACAGTCAGAGTCATCCTTTTAAATGAATCATCTCATGAGCCTATTCTCCAAAACACCCTCTGATTTTTAAACAAGGAAACCCACAAAGTCTTTCTATAGATGACACAGCCCTGAGCTCTCTCTCTAAACCTCATTTTCGAAAATTTCACCCCTCATTCTCAACCACACTTAAAAAACAAATGCACAAAGAAATTTGTATTGTGTTTGCACTGCTGCTCTCTGATCTTAGAATATTTGTTTCCCAGATATCCTCATGCTTCTCCCTTAATACATTTAATCTCTGCTCATATACTATCTGCTAACCATTGGGAATTTCCCTGCCCGTGGATATGAAATACTTTCTATCCACCACTTTCTATGTCTTCCTCTGCTTTAGTCTTTATAGCACTTATCTCTTAACATGTTAATTCTGTGTTTATTTTGTTAGTGTCTTTTTTGCTTCATATGAATTGGAAGTGCCTTGAGAGTACTAACCTTATCTGTTTTGTTCAATGATATTTATACCCTTAGCACCTACAACAGTGACTGCTACACAGTTGGTGCTCAATAAACAGCTGTTAAAATATAGAAAAGCATGGAAGGAAGGAAGGGAGGGAGGGAGGAAGGGTGGCCAAATGAAGCCACTCAATTTTATTAGCACTATCAGTAAATTTATATAGCAAATGCCATAATCATTATGATAATTCCTACAGTGGCAAATATAATCCACCAGAGTTGTTCCAGTATGAATTTCATTTGCCAAAGCCATTATCTCCTTTCAGAAGATAGTGGATTTTATTGAAGGGTAATCAAGGAATCTTATTCCACATAAGCCTAGAAACAGCCATATTATGACTTCAGCATACTCTTAACCTCTTTCTGGGTCACTGGCTATGTTTGATGCTGAGTGTAACACAATAAAACTTGGCTTTATGGAATTTTCTAGAACCATGGACCTCTGCCCAACTGGAACAATGCTGGTGATTAGAAATCCATTCATCAACAGACTATATGAGACAATGACAGGAAAATGCCCTTGACTGCAAGCCCACAGTTTTTCTCAAAGAATCTAGCAGCATAGACGAATCCTGTTTCCACTTCAGCAAACATTCTTCCAGGAAGACAGAAATGGAATTCTTATACTCGATCCTGTACTTTATTATCTGTTAATACTCTAACAGTTTGTGTCCTGTTAGAATTAGAATGATCGCTATACATGCAGGACTTGGTCAAATATTTAAATCACCATCCAGCTACCTCTACAGGATGAATTGGGTATTACAGAAAAATAATTTACAAACTCGCCTTTCACTTTTATTGTTAATAATTCATACCAAGGAACTGAAAGCAGACACACTTTTTCTACCTTTGAGCCAAAATTTTAATTGTGTAATCAACCAAATAATCCCCAGTAAAAAGAGCACTCATCTTGCAATCAGAAGACTCAGGTTTATATCTTTGTCCTGCCAATCTCCATAAAACCCGATTACAGTCTGGGGAGGACTAAACCCTTTTGGCCTATGAAATAATATCTACCTTGCAGGGTGGTTGAAGAGGTCAAATTAGTGATGTGTACATAAGTGAAGTGCACATACCTGACAAAATGCAAACTACTCAAATAATATCAGCTAATTGTTTTTCTCACTACTTACCGTCACATTATAAATTATGGCATGGAGCCAGAAGGATTAAAAAAAATAGATGGTGTAGATTTGAGCAAACCTAGCAAACCTATTATGTTCTCAGGCCAGCATTAGTGATATGCCTTCTCTTTACTAATGTTTTATATACCTGAGATTCATGAAGAACCTTGGTCTGTGAATATGATAAATGATGAGGACAAATGCATTGTGAAATGAGCTTTCAGTAGCACACAGTTATTCTGTGGCAGAGCTCTTCCTGAAACATATCTTTTATTGCTTTAAAAAGGCCTGCAATGCAATTTATTATCATTGTTGCAAAAAATAAAAGTATCAGAAAAAAATTCGCTCTCTCACTCCCTCTATCCTCTTCTCATCTCCAGAAGTCATTGGGACAGAGTGAAGCTGTAAACCTCTGGCAGCCTGGCACTGATTTCTGAGGTGACCTGGCTTCTCTTCTCATTTTTCTTTGTGGTGATCTTGCAAGAAGTTTGAAATTATTTCCATGTTCAGATATATGCCCTAGGTGACATGGAGGTGTGAGAACTCTTCTCGCTTCTGTTGTCTTAGAAATCATCTTAGAAATTCATTGTTTAGGCATTGTAAAACCATTGCATTGTAAAACCATGCCCTTTTCATGTTAAACAACTGATGTGAAATAATGATTATTAGTGAAATAGGCATCTATTACTTCTACTTGATATTTCCCAGGCAGTCATTTTTCTCATTTAAAGTCTTTTGCCCCTAAAGGGGAAGTTGGATTGGACATTACAGAAAATAATTTGCAAACTTGACTCTAATTTCATTGTTAATAAATCCTAATATGGGACTAAAGTATGGGTGCTTCAGGTGCCCTAACCACCATTCATCTTAACCTCGATTCATTTCCTATCTTATGTTTACTCATATATTTCACCTGATAAAGGAACTATGGTAACCAACTACTATTGATATTAATGGATGCTCATATTTATAATAAAACTCATAAGTGTTAAACATACAAGCAAAACACAATCTAAATGTATTTATGTGTTAGACACACACAAACACACACACATATATATAAACATTGCATTCCATTCAATAAATTACAAGTAAATTTTATTATTATAACAGTATGCTAATATCTATATCTATCTATCTATCTATATTCATACCAGGCTGCTTTCACCAGCCTCTATACTCAGATGTGTACATTATTTCACTCTATACTTTTCTAGAGAATTACCCTGGTAATTCTAGAGGTTTTGCTTACATATCCTTCAAAGCAAAGTTCAGGCAGCCATCTGTTTCCATTGCTCAAACAAAGCCCCCTTAAGAGACAGATTGTGTAGTGCACATGGCTCAGCAGCTTGGAAAATGGACTTCTTGCAAAGATCTATTGGTTACATGTACCAGATCCATAGAACAAAAAATTCTCCATCCTGAGTCATCCAGAGAATAAGATGAGGGAAACTGGTAACCAGATGTTTTGCCCTTGGATGACTCAGGATGGAGAATTTAAAAAAAAATTTTTCCCCCTAGTTAAAATTAACCCTCATTCTTTTATTATCTGATATAATGTAATCTTTGCTATGGTGCAAATCACTATTAAAGTGCTTAAACAGTTACATCCTCCATACTCTCTAAAACAATTTAATCTTAACTAAACCCCAAAGAGTTTCCAAATGCTGAAGTTTTAGATAGAATGAAAAGCCAGTGGAAAATGTATTTGCCAGGAGTGCTTTTGTTATAGCTAGATTTGTTGAAATAACTATTATTTCCATTTATTTGCAAGGATTTCCCTCCATGCCAGGTCGGTAATGAGATTATATCTAACCATTCTGTCTTAGTCTGTTCAGGATGCTATAACAAAACACCAGAGACTGGTTGGCTTATAAACAGCAGAAATTTATTCTCACAGTTCTGGAGCTGGCAGTCCAAAATCAGGGTGCTGGCATGGTTGGGTGAGGGCCCACTTCCAGATCACAGACTTTCTGCTGTATCCACACGTGGTGGAAGAAGCAAGGGATTTCTCTCAGGCCTCTTTTACAGTCATTAATTTCATTTATGAGGGCTCGGCCCTCGTGACTTAATCATCTCCCAAAGGCCTCCTAATACCATCACATTGGGCATTTAGGATTTTAACATATGGATTTGGCAGAGGCAGGGGGAGGGACACAAATATTCAGCCTATAGCACATTCTATCACTATCACTGTATCTATTCAAAATTGAAGTAGAGGTCCTGGATGGTACAGTGAAAAGTTAAATAAATAAACAATAGTTTGAGATTCCATTTATAACAATATCCAAAATATTAGGTACCTAGAAACATGTCTATGAAAGACGTGAAAGATATTTATTGATATAAATTATAAAGGCTTATTGAAAAGTTTAGGGAAGACATGAATAAATGAAGAGACATATTTGCTCCTGGATAGAAAAACTCAGAGGTCATTCCTCTTTAGATTTATCTATAGATTCATTGCAATTCCAGTCAAAATTCCAATAGGAGTTTCTGTGGACTTTGACAAGCTGCTTCTAAATATTATATGAAACATCAAAGGGCCAAGCATAGACAAAGATCTTTGAAGAAGAGAAGCATTGTGGAGGAAAAGCTAACACAGCTTATTTATAAAGCTATGATAATTAAGGCAGTGTCCTACTTGTGCAGAACTTGACAATTGTACACATAAAGAAAACCTAATATGTACTAAATTTGACCAATATATAGGAAACTAGACTTACAGCCAAGTTGGCATGGCAGATCACAGGAGTAATGATTGATGATAAATGGTACTTAAACAACTGGTTTTCTACTTAGGAAAGAAAAATAAATCCATATCTCACACTGTGTATGAAAATTGATTCCAGGTCTATTAAAGATCAAAATATGAAAAACAAAACTTTTAAATGTTTAGAAGAATGTTTACAAGAATATAAGAGGAAATGATTCCTTAAGTATGATACAAAAACACAAACCATAAAGAAAAAATAAACTTCTCTTTACTAGCAGACACCATGAAGACAGTAAAAGACAAGTCACAAACTGAGAGAAAACATCTGTAACATGTATGATCAAAAAGGCTTAGCGTCTTTTGAATCAACAAGAAAAAGACTAATAACCCTATAGAAAATGGACAAAAGTATAGGCAACCACTTCATGGAAGAAGCCCACATGTCTAATAAACATAAAAAGATGTTGAAACTCATAGCTAATCAGAGAGTTACAGGCTATAACCACAACGAGACAGCATTTTACATACATCAGACTGGCAAAAGTGAAGATGTTTGGCAATTCCAAACACTGGGGAGAAATGGAGCAATAAGACTTCATAGCTAGTCAAAGTGTAAATTGATGCTGTCAATTAGGCAATTTGTCATCATCAGGTGAAACTCAGATTTAATACTCTAAGATTCTTGTTTACACATTAAGGTAAATCCCCAAGAGCAAATCATGTACCCATTCATGGCATCACTTTTTTCTATTACAGAAAAAAATTATATTCATCCAAATATCAATCAATAAGAAAATGAAATAAAATGAGATTCATGAATATAAGTAAAGTGAGTCACATTCTTGAAAATAATACAACTGATGCTATAAGAATCAATATGCATGAATGTCAGAAACATAATGATGAATGAGAAAAGCAAATTGAAGAATACACAGAATATAATATCAGTCATACAGAAAGTTAAAGGAATAAAAAGTAAATCATAGACTGTTAAGGATCCATACAAGTGTAGCAAAACTATCATTCCAATGAAGATAATATTGAAGACAAAGTTCAGAAGTATGGAACACCAGGGATGGGGTGAGAGTGATGAAATCAGGAAGGGGCACACAGGTACCTACATAAAACATTTCTACTCTGTAAACTAGGCAGTGGCACATAGGTGTTAACTTTAGTAGTCTCTAGTTACATATGCCATACATACTGACTTACTTGTATTAATTGTTTCATCGTGATAAAAGCTTTACAGAATTAAGACTCCAAGGGACCACTTAAAATCATTTAGAGAGCCTGTACAACATTGAACTATCTCCTTAACACACCTGCCCTACACATTTTTCTTGGTCTGCTCTCCTTCCTTGTTGGAGGTTATGATAATACATAACACATCTGAAAGCAAACCTGGTGTCTATTCCATTTTCATTTTAATGAGTGAGTTACCTTGTGGATTATATGACTCTAACTTACTGAATACTATAAACTATTATAAGAATATTTTTCTTTTGAAAATTGTACATTAATTATAATATTCAGTAATAATGTTCTTATTCAATTTACCCTTTTTACCAGTGCCGTACATTTCCATTGTCCCAAATAACTCTTCTAAAGGAAAGGTTTTCATTTTACCAAGGTCAAGTATAAGTTCTGACAACGTGGTATGTTTCAGTGTGGCTAGGTGGAGCCCTTTAATTCAGTCTGCCCTTCCTATCCATGGGTTCTTCATCTATAGATTCAGCCAACAATACTCCCATTTTACAGAAGAGACTTGAGCATCCCACATTTTGGTATCCGTGGGAGTCTTACAACCAATCCCCCTCAGATACCCATGGATGACTGTACTAAAGGCAATAGGTTATTACAAAATATTGAGTATAGTTCCCTGTGCTATACAATAGGTCTTTGTTGGCTATCTATTTTATATATAGTTAGGTGTATTGTTAGTTCCAAACTCTATATAAGCTCATTTGTATCTTTTTCTTTTAGATTCCACATATAAGTGATATCATATGATATCTGTCTTTGTCTTATTTCACTTAACATGATAATCTCTAAGTCCATCCATGTTTCTGCAAATGGCACTATTTCACTCTTTTTTATGGCTGAGTAATATTCCATTGTATAAATACTACTGTATATCACAGGGAACTATACTCAATATTTTGTAATAATCAAAAGGAAAAGAATCTGAAACAAATAGATATATATGTATGTATAGCCGAATCACTTTGCTGTACACCTGAAACTAACACCACATTGTAAATCAACTATATTTCAATAAATAAATAAATAAAAGTAAACTCTATTCCTTGACGACCCAAAAAATAAAGGCACTAGATGACATTCATTGAGAAATGTCAAGAATAAAAAAGCAAATAATCTCACAAGTGAACAGAGTAGTAAAAACTTAATGACAGAATATACATAGTGCATATTTTTCACTAATACAGCATATCACAATGTTGGAACTGTAATCCATAATTATTTAGGCTGTGTTAGGCTGCAGTCTGTCAATAACAAAGAGCTTAGAAAGATTCTGTGGCAAAATTGCATGGCACTGCATCTTTCTCTCGGAAAGGAAGATTCAAAGAGATGGGGTTAGTAAATGAATAAATCGTGATTGGCTGTGGTTAGGGTAATCCCAGGTAACTAAAACCCGAAGAAGGGTAAGTCAAACCCACTTTAAACAACCAATCTGAGCATGACAAAAATACCTTGCCAGGACCGCTCTGGGTCCATGTGGTTACTGACTCCAGAAATGCTTTTACTACTTTGCCAAGCAACTCCTTAATACTGTTGCAGAGGCAGCAGGTAAGTTTTATGCAGAAAAGACTACTTCAACTGCAAGTTGCTGTTCTGTGTCTTTGACATAAGGATTTGGATATACAGATAGAAGCAGAAAGATATAAGTGCCAAAAATAAGTACAGTCAAGGTGGTGTGAGAATTTACATGGGTATGTTCACGTGTATGTTTGTAGATGGAAGATTTTTTTTAATTAGGTATTCTTAGGAGTCCCACACAAAAGATATTTATGAGAAATTTATATATGAACACTTTCAAAATATCTTTAATGTTTTAGAACATAAAATCACAAATGCATCACAGAGCTATCTCTTCCAGCACCTTCTTCTTTTTTAATTAATTAATTAAGTTATTTATTTATGGCTGCGCTGGATCGTCATTGCCACACATAGGCTTTCTCTAGTTGTGGTGAGCGGGGGCTACTCTCAGTTGTGGTGCGCGGGCTTCTCATTGCGGTGGCTTCTCTTGTTGCAGAGCAGAGCACTGGCTCTAGGCGCTCGGGCTTCAGGAGTTGTGGCACGTGGGCTTAGTAGCTGTGGCTCGTGGGCTCTAGAGCGCAGGCTCAGTAGTTGCAGTGCACGGGCTTAGTTGCTCTGCAGCATGTGGGTTCTTCTTGGACCAGGGCTCGAACCCGTGTCCCCTGCATTGGCAGGCAGATTCTTAACCACTGCTTCACCACGGAAGCCCTGCACCTTCTTCTTGGAGTGAGAATTTAGAAGCTCATTACCTTTGTTCATTTTCTATTGTTGTGTATCTGTGATATAAGTGGGATATTTCTTAACATTTATGATTTCAAAATTCTTACCATGTTTAGTGTTAATTTTAAAGGAACAAGTCCTTATTTGTGGCTATTTTCTATAACTAATATTTTCCATAGACCTTTATTCTACCCAAACGTGTGTGTGTTTTCAATTATATTATATTAATGAGAGAATATACCCATGATCTGCTTGACTAAATTGGTCTTTGATTTTCTTTTGCCATGCAAAATAATTAATCTCTTCTATACATTTTTTCTCCTATCTTTTTCTAGTGAGACATACAGTGTTTGATGCTAATTTGAGAAAATAGGAAAAGTATTTAAATTTAATGTAATAATAATCTAGGTATCTACTTAATACTTTAGTTTCTGCTTCTGAATGGTTTTCAAATGTCTTCCCAACATGCCATTTTCTTCTAGTCAGCAGGTCAGAATAGCATAAATAGTTATACTGAGGGGGTTACAGTAGCAAGGGCAAAAATGAGGTCCAGAAATCAAGTATATTTAAACAAAATCACAATATGGTAAACTCTGCAGACATAAGGACAGTACAGTCAGTTTAAAAGGCAAACACTTTCAACTCTATATTAACTTTCATTTATATTCATTTCCATTTCATTCAACAAATGCTATACAGAAAACTGAGGACCTTGATTACAGCATTATTCATTATCAGGCAGGTATTTTTTTACTGTAGGCAATGAAATTTGAGAAAAAAAAAATCAAACAGCAGCAAAAACAATATGAAAGAGGCTTTCTGAAAAATTTGTTCTCAGATTTCTCAGTGTCACTTCTTCCACATAAGCAATTCACTTTTAAAATATGTTGTGATTCCCATAATAATTTCAGATGCTTTATGTCCTTAAGACAAAGTGTAATTCCCTGCAGTAATATCTACTGAATAAGAGGATTTTGTTTGTACACACAGTTCTGAATACTAAAAGATATATTTATATACAGAAGAGACTCTTTCCCGATTAGAGTGACTCAGATGTCACCCTGCTGAAGAAGAAAGAGACTAGATGACGTTTCAAGGTCACTTTTTAGACCCAAAGCTGTATGTGGACAAAAAGGATTTCATTTTGAGAGAAAGACAATGGGTATAATATAGTGAGCTATAAACTTGTGACAGGAGCCCTACGTGTGACACGTGTCACTGCCATTTACTAGGAGTGTGACCAAAGACAAAAAGGTCTTCCCAGAGTGTCAAGTTCTTCATCTGTGCAGTGGATCTCAGACAGCAATTGAAATAACATTTGCAAACAGTCTTCATAAATTACTAAGTGCTCGCAGAGAGTCAGGGATAAGCTAGGTTTTAGTTTGCTAACAAACAATCCCACGCTATCAGCAATTAATATTATAAGGGGTTTATTTCTCACACGTGCAAAAATCTTTATGGACTTAGGTAACTTTCCAGGTTAACTCTCTTCCATGCAGTGCCTCAGGAAACCAGATCGCTTTTATTCTGTGCCTCCACCATCTCAACACAAAGTTTCCTTGTTTGTAGAGACAGAAGAGAGAGCTGAAAGGTCACCATGCGACAGATGCCACTTCCACCAGTAGCCTGAAGACCATAACTAAATGCTACCCTACCAAACTGCCAGAGGGCTGGGAAATAAGAGAGTGAAAATGCAACTTTAGGAAGTACCAGTGTCTTTGATGCACTTCTAAAAATAATGCAATTAGTATTACTAGTTTCCACAGTATCACAAGTGAGACAATATATAGAAAATCCTAGAGAGTACACCAAAAATCATTTCTATTTTGTAGAAATACATTTAAATTTAAACATGTGTCACTTATATTTGAGGAAATTGACACATTTCAAAGCTAATAATAAAACTAAAATAATTTGACTGAGCTGAAGAGCTGGCTGTCACCCCAAATAGGACCCCTTCCTTGCGTGGTCATTGGGAAGCTTTTTCTCTGTGGATTTGTGTAGAAAAGAATACTGTCAAGAATGCAGTATTATGAAGACTATGCTGCAACAGCCTTGTACAACATTAGATCCTATATTCAGGAATATTCTAGGCTTCCTTCTATGGTGGAAAGAGACAAACTTTTCATCTATTAAGGACGGTAGATTTAGTACAACCCAAAAGATAGATATAATAGACGTAATGTTAGATATGTATTGTTTCTGTAATATGAGGATAGGTTAGCAAACCCCCTTA
The DNA here is from genome assembly GCF_005190385.1 of Monodon monoceros. Classification (NCBI taxonomy): domain Eukaryota; kingdom Metazoa; phylum Chordata; class Mammalia; order Artiodactyla; family Monodontidae; genus Monodon; species Monodon monoceros. The sequence continues at coordinate 25,948,055 of NW_021703772.1, forward strand.
TCAAGAGTGAAAAAAATTTAATTCAAGCAACAAAGCAAACAGAAAGAAAACTCAGCTGAATCATTGTAAACAAATCAACAACATCATGCCATAAAAATGGTTTAGTCACCTTTGCTATTGTTTGGGGATTGCCAGGAAGAGAGTAAATACTTCGAAATAATCCAGAGGGTCAAAGAAGTTAGAAGCCTCTGCACTCCTGTCACATTAAGAAATAATATCCATTATTGACTCTTAGGCAATAAAACTAAAATCTCACATATGCTGGGATTGATTCTCATAAGTTTGGTGTAGCTTTAGCTAATGTTTTTTTTTTTCTTTTTTTTTTGTTACAGTACACGGGCCTCTCACTGTTGTGGCCTCTCCCGTTGCGGAGCACAGGCTCCGAATGCGCAGGCTCAGTGGCCATGGCTCACGGGCCCAGCCGCTCCGCGGCATGTAGGATCTTCCCGGACCGGGACACGAACCCTCGTCCCCTAGCATCACCAGGCGGACTCTCAACCACTGTGCCACCAGGGAAGCCCTAGCTACTGGTTTATAGATTAAAATCTCCAGGTCTTGCTGAAAAAGCCTATTAAGTCTGGCAATGGAAACAGAAGGTGAATGGGCCAGGGCCAGGTGAATAGATTTCCTCAATCACGTCGGAGAAAGCACTCCCTAACAAGACACCCTACTTCCTGAAACCAAGATAAATAGAACCACCCAAAGATAAGACCTTAAAGAATCTGTGGTCATTTTATATCACTGGGCCTCTTGGACTAAGAAAATCTTACAGTACCCTGTGATGTGGTGCTCCTTGACTCATAAAACAGGACTTGCCCCAGTGAGTCAGGGCAGTCTTTCATGGTTTCACACAGGAGCAGAGATGATAAATGAGCCTTGTACTTAGCTCCGTGTTTTTGTCATTTCCCTGCAATTACTCAGATGGGAGGAACTGAGATATATACATATATATATGAGATATATATATATATATATCTCATATATATGATATATATATGATGTATACATCATATATTTTTATCATATATACATATATATATAATCTATTTAGCTTAAGTGGTTAAATGTAAAGGAATAGAGCAAATGGGGAAAAATGTAAAATGTGTGTGTCTTTGTAAGTTAGTCACCATACTAATATTCATAATAACAGATATTATTGTTACAACATGCATATGAAGAATTTGGAATACCAGTCTCTATAAAAGAGAACATTTTTTTTTCTCAAGACCACCTTGATAACAGATACTAGAATTCTCAGTTTAGCATTCTAAACATTGTTCCATAGAAGGGTTTTAAAACAAGTTGCTATGATTTTAATTTGTGGATTAAAGAGCTGATCCAAACATAGCACCCAAAAGGCTCTATCTTCATTCTGTGCATATCTGTAATCATTAAAATATGGAGAACACTGTGAAATGCACTAAGGCTCCAGGTTTTTAATGCTGCTATTGGCTCTCGGTGTTTGAATTGTCCACATGATAAACTCTCCTTCGTACCAGTTTTAAGGAAGAAAATTCACTAGATCACAAAACTACTAAACACAGGGGGAAAAAAAGGTGCTATATCAATAATACACAGAAATCAATAAATATATTGTATTAAATTGTGCCTTACTAATGCAAAATTGATCTCTAGATGTTTATCACCTAAATGGCTAGATATATCCCTCACTTAGTAAGGCCCTGGTAATATTAGTTAAGCACTATTCAAAATTGATTCCAATGAAAACATGGGTCATACTCCCAAGACAAGATGAACTCAAAGAAAATGTATTTTTTGTAAGTTCTTGCATATTTATATAGTATTATTAAATGGTCCAAACAAATACCAAATGTAAATTTGTATAAAATTAGATGGCAAGTGATAACCCATCGTATCACTTATTTATTTGAGCTGATACCTTGATAATCTTATACCTCATCTTTTCAAGTTTCCTCTTTTTTCTCTTTTCAAGATTCATAGGAGATTATATACAGTCAAATAGGAAGTCTAGAAAAATATTTAATATCCCCCACTGCAGGGATTTTCTCGCAAACCATGCTCTATCACACAATTAAGTTTACTTGTCTTCCTTTTTGGTACTGAAGAAAAGAGGATGGCTGATTTGCCTCAAGTTATCCAATATTTAATAATATAAAAAATATGTTCTATAAAATATCGTAAAAGAGTAATTATTCATGCCCAACACATCTGGGCCTACAGATGAAACATTGTATTGCTTAAGAAAATAAATAATTTGTAGAAACATTTCTTAGATTTCGACATGTGGCTCTGAAAGAGATGTTGAATAAATGGAAAGCCCAAGGAATATCAAGGAAAACCAGTTATAACCTTGGTAATTGGTGTGATCTCACTTACACTGTCACAATGTGGTCTTCCATCATACTTGGCACCAAATCAGAAGGTGGTACTTCTGAGAGACACTTCAAGATTTCTATCTCAATAACAAATTATTGTACTGTATAGTAGGGCTTATTCTGTTATAAATAGAACCATAAACACATATAACTTATTTTAAAATACTGAATAATAATATCAATGAGAGCAGGCCATCCTTGTACTTCCTTTGCTCAAGTATCTCAAGCAGGCAAAGGATAGACACTACCCTATAAAGTAGATGAAGTTTGTACCTAAAGTTCTATATAAAAAAATGCTTACTCACAATTTCATATGAGAGTTTAGTGAATCCGAGTTGGCAGACCAAAACTCCTTAAAACCCTTTTTCTCAGTCAGGCTCACTACTCATGAGTTCTGATTTAATAATTAAGTGGAAAAATCTTATATACTATTTAATTTAAATAAGGAGATGTTAGTATATAGATATATAAACACACAATACATATATATATATATTTACATAATATTATAAAATGGTCCAAACCAATACCAAATATAATCAAATGTAATTTGTTTAGAATTGTATGGCAAGTGATATATACATATATATATATATATATATATATATGGAAGCTACTGTGTCCCCTATATTGCTCAATTCTAGGGGATTAAAAGATATATAAAACATGTTTCTTGTACTTGGCAGTTTTTACTACATTTAATGAGGCTCTGTGAGTTTGTAACGATCTCTACAAGTAAAAGAGAATGCCTTGGACAAGAGGGTAACAGAGACGTAGAGAACTAGGTGGGGTGATACCAGAGAGCCCAAGAAGGCAATCCCAGTCAGGAAGCGTGGCAGCGGGAGAAAGAGGGAACAGAAGGGATCTGTAGTCATCTAAGGCAGCACTTTTCAAATCATTCCTCCAAAACTAAGTCCAATGAACTGTACTAGATGTTCTACAAAGAAAGCATTTCACCGGCAATATATTTGGGAAATGTTACACGTTCACCCCTCTTGACTCATGTTTATCAGCTATTAAAGTTCTGAGATGTCATAAAGTGAATACATCACATATCTTTGGCCTAAAATTTCGCAAGTTATTTGACTACCTTTTTTCTACGTCAGAGTATTTATTAACATCTCAAGTGATGTTTCATGATACTTCACCCGAGAAATCTTGATCTAGGGTCTACTGTATGCCAGGTGCCTTCGCACATGATGGTTCACATACTCCTCCGCATCACATTTTCTATATGAATAAACTAATGTTCACTGAGTTTTACTAATTTGTTCTAATTCTCAAAGTAGCTACACAATTGGGATGAAATTTAGTGGGATTCCTGATTTGAGCGTATGATTATAATCTCTGAGAGAGGTGTTAAAGGAAAATCCAACAAACAAACGAAAGCAAGACAGAATTCCAAAGGGGCTGGGGTAATGCACAAGTCAAGTGAACAGGGAGTGACTCAGAGTCACACAGAAGCCCACTTATGGAAGCTGGGGCACATGTTGGGGACCAATTCTTATGGACAAGGTATAATCAAATTGTCAGCCTAGGTATAAGATTAGGGATCAACTAGCAATTACAACCTCATTATATTGCAGTAGAGTCCCATACAATAAAGGTGCCTACATTCTGGATTAGTACAAGACACTAAGATCAGAGTCAAGTCTACGAATCCCTATAAATGGCATTGGATGTTGGGAGATAAGGAAACAAAAGAAATCTCCACAGGAATGTACGTTGAGGCTAGGCAGTCTAAGGACAGTTATGAGGGTCTTGAAAACTTGTCAGAAGAAGCCAATCTGAAAGGCTAAATACTGTATAATTCCAACGACATGACATTCTGGAAAAGGAAAACTATTGAGACAGTAAAACTATCAGCGTTGCCAGAGGTTGGGGTGGAGGAGGGATGAATAGGTAGAATACAGAGGATTTTTAGGAAAGTGAAAATACTCTGTATGATATAATGATGGATACATGTCACTATACATTTGTCCAAACCCATAGAATGTATAATACCAAGAGTGAACCTTAATGTAAACTATGGACTATGATTATGGTGGGTCAATGTAGGTTCATGAATTGTAACAAATGTACCACTCTGATGGGGATGTCTATTGGGGGGAGGCATGGGGTATATGGAAAGTCTCTATACCTTCTCAATTTTATCGTGAATTTAAATTGTTTTAAAAAATTAAGTATTAGAAAAAATTGTCAGAGAACCTGGGACTTGTTTTAGGAAGTAGGCAATAGGGGATACAGTATACTCTTGAGTGATGAAAGAAGAGTCTTAGAAAAATTAGCAGGGCCCAGGAAGGGAGTGGGATTGGAATCAGTTGAGAAGTACAGTAACTCATAGTTAGAGTATGTGGGTTAGAATAAAATTTATTCAGAAATAGAAGGGTCAGAACGAAGGGAAGTGAGTACTAGTGTATTTCATAAGAAGTGAAAAGATCTACAAGAATATGGGAAATGAGAGTAAAGAATTATAAACAGTTCTCCTAAAGGGATATTAAATGAAATAACTCCAAGATTTCCTACAAAAAATTGGAATATTGCCATAGCCACAGAAAACCCCATGTGAAGATAAGTAAGGGGAATTGAATTTGATCATGAGCATGTTAAATTTGAGGTAACACAAGAGATCCAAGTATTTTAAGTTTTCACTGAGGGGTAAGAGTTGAAGTCGGTGAATTCAGACTCAGCTCATAGAGAAATTACAAGAAGACAAATGGTCATTTTAAAAAATATGTTTTAGTTATTCCACCAATAATTGTCAGTTAAATCAGGTTTAGTTAGAGGGAACAGATATTAAAAAGAGGCAGTATTTTGAGTGGAGTCTAGCTCACATTTATATCAATAAAGAGTGTAAACATATTTTTAGGCTGTCATCCCTGAGAGTGAATCAAAATATATAATTTCGCACCTGTCTTGTGTTATTTTTTTGTAAGAGAACGAAAGGTTTTTAAATTCCCCAAACAACAACAAAATGCAAAATGAAAGCATAACACCCAAAATCTCATGCTTTGAGTTAGAATTCAATGTACATATCTTCTAGTTGTAATTTTCTTGTCAATCATTGAGCAGATCCTAAATTAGACTTATTTGGCATCATGCCAGAGGTGGGTCTTTAAGTCATAATGACACTCAGCTTTTACATACAGTGCTATTGATGATATGAACCAGCAAAGCTGGGCAGTGCTAGAACGGAATGGACGACAGATGTAGTTCCAATTCTGGCAGAGTGACTTAAAAAAACAAACAAACCCCGATTTAAATACAGTTTAAAGAAATTAGATACACATTAACCATCAGTGTAGAGAGGAAGAGAGTGTGAGACAGATAACACCAAGTTAAAATATTGACAGGAACATCAAAATTGTGTCCTGTTAAAAAAAAATCTGTAAAATCAGCTTTATGTGGATAAATACTCCCAACATGTTTCATAAAGGAGCTAACAGTTGACCTTATACATTTGAATGAATTATATCAAATTGTGGGCTAAGATATTACATGGGTTTAGCAATAAATATCTCATAGAACAACTCCACAGTCAAAAAAGAATCTTCCCCACCTCCCCCCAAAAAAACAAGGAAAAAATAAAAAAGAATCTTCCCCTCTGCTCAGATTAAACCAGATGTCAAGGTGAAATAAAGTACCCTTAAAACAAGACGTTGATATATGCTTGAGGCATCAGTTAGTACTGTAAAAAGGGAATATTAGACACTGGCATCTCACTTTTTGAAAAACAAATTATTCGATTTAATGATTTTACAAAAAAGAGGATTTCAGATTTCAGAAGTCTTACAGCTAAATGATATTTAAATAACATCCATACTTTGGATTAGTCTACGTAAATCAAGATTTTATTTGACATGAAAATCATATCCATCTAGTTATATTTTTACAAGTTTAAAAAGCTAATATATGCAAATATGCATATTTATGGTGATATAAATCATCTCTTAAATGAATTTAGTGTGAGAGGTTTTCTGTAGTATTGATAAACATATGTGTGCTATTAAGTACAGAGCCAAACTATAGGGACATTTACCATGAAAATAAATAGGGGAAAGGGGTTTTCACCATGGGTACATTGTGCCTTGATAACAAGTAAGATAGATCAAAAAAAAATCTTCTAAAGGCACCCTAGGAATGTTTACCATAATGATTAAAAGGTGGTGTGGGTATCTCTAAGGAACCCAGCACTGAGAAAAGGGAATATTTGTAACCTTATTTTTAATTTATTTTAGGGAGTGCTATTTTCCATATAAATGTGCACAAGTCACTTAAGTTCTGGAGTTCCAAAAAACAGCTTTTCGGGATTCAGTGGACAGTACGTAATGTCATAATGATAAGTTCTTTGGTCCCCAAAACTTTTCATATGTTTTATTATTTGCCATTGAGAAGAAGACTTCAGAATCATGAAAAAATATTCAGGATCAAATAATATACCCATGTAACAATACAGCATGTACAAATATTAACTTGCATACAAATTACATTGTGAAGAGTCAGGCACAATTTTTCCGTGTACTTTATCTATCTTGATCTGACTTCTAGGTTGTTTTAAAATTGTTTTCAAAATGCATACAAGGATAACAGAAGACTGGTGCCTCATCCTGTGAGCACAATCGCTACAGAATCAACTAAAGATGTTTACTAAAGGTGATTCAAAAATTGGAATAAATGGGGTGTAATGTGGATGCAAGCCAAGAAAGTATGCATCATTAAACTAGATGCCACCAAGGGTGAATAAATCTTAATTCTACAGGGAAATTCTGGAAAATGGTGCAAAACAAATGATTCAGACTTTCCCCACCCAAGAGACAAGGAAGGTATGATATTTATACAACTCCCAAAGGTCATTTGAATAGGGTTGCTGGGAGAGATGTCAATTCCTTGGCACTTCAAACTTACTGTGCACACGGGCAGTATGTCTCTTAGGTGTACAGATCTTGGCAATTGGAATGTGGTGGAATACACTAAAAAGTCCAAAGGATACAAAGAGAGCATTGACACCTTTACTGAATCTTTCCTCCAAGGGGAATAAACATTATCCATATGCATTTTCTCAGTCTTTGCTGCTCCTCAATTCTTGAGAAAATCATAAAACAGTTAGAAACCACATCTGAATAGAGCCCAATTTAATTTAACTGAATTTTAAACATAAAATTCATGACACCAATTCTCTATTATACAATAAATAAGAAGAATATAGCATAATTTTTTCTTGATTTCTTTCTGATGGAGCCTGAGATTCCATATTCAGATTGCTAATCCTTAGCCCAATAAACCTCAGTTTAGATCACAACAATTGTCTCTTCCCAAGATCTTGAAAATACATAACTAAATTGATGAGGAAAAAAAGGAGTTCCATAACCTTATTCTAAAACTCATTATTTTTCTTTATTCTATTTTCACGTTGAAAATGTACAGAATTTAAATATAGAGTTTGTATGTTTGGGCAAATATATAAATTAATGTAACCACCACTCAAAACAGAACATAAAATATTTCTGCCATTTCAGAAAGGATTTTTCATATTACTTCCTAGTCAAAGCTCACCTAACCTGTACTCACTGTTCTGAGTTCTGTTAATTTTGCCTGTTCTAGGGTTTGATGTAAATGGAGTTATGCTGCAAGTACTCTTATGTGTATGATTTCTTTTGCTCATTGTTTTGAGACATCATGTTTTGTATGTTTCAGTACTTTGTGCCTTTTATACTGCTCAGGAGAATTCAACTGAGTAAATATACCAACATTAGCTTGTCTATTATCATGTTGATAACCATTTAGGATATTTACAGCTTTGGCTATTATGAGTAAAAACTGCTATGAACATTTTTGTCAAGTCTTTGATGGACGTATGATTTCCTTCTCTTGGGTAAATATTTAGAAATGAAATGGCTGAGCCATAACACAGGTTTGTACTGTTCCATTGATCTATTTGCCTATCCTTAACAAATAATATTTTCTGGATTACCATAGTCATCAGGTAGTATAAAACCTCCAACTTTGTTGCTGTTGTTGTTTAATATTTATTTATTTTTGGCTGTGTCAGGTCTTAGTTGCACCTTGTGGGATCTTTCACTGCAGCGAGCGAGCTCTTCCTTGTGGTGCGTGGGCTTCTGTCTAGTTGTGGTGCACAGGCTTCAGAGTGTGTGGGCCCTGTAGTTGCAGCACACGGACTGTTTAGTTATGGTGCGCGTGCTCAGTAATTCTGGCGTGCGGGCTTAGTTGCAATTATAATTGAAGCTAAGCATGGGCTTAGTTACAATTATAAATCCTCTGTGTCTTAAAGTTGGCTGTGATAGCCATAGCAACTTCCAAATGCTTTGTATTTGCCTGATATAGATTATTCTATTTTTTATCTTAACCTGTCTTAGTCTTTATATTTAAAAGTGTCTATAGTAAATGGTACATAGTTGGATCTTTTTATTCCATTTGATAAACTTTATCCTTAATTGTAGGTTTTGTCCATTTAATTTTATTTTAAAATTTTTATTTATTTATTTTTAATCTTATTTATTTATTTTGGCTGCATCAGGTCTTAGCTGCGGCACATGGGATCTTTGTTGCAGCGTGCAGGCGTCTCTCTAGTTCCGGTGCACAGACTTCTCTCTAGTTGTGTTATGCAGGTTTTCTCCTCTCCAGCTGTGGTGTGCAGGCTCCAGGGCATGTGGCCTCTGTAGTTGTGGCGCACGAGCTCAGTAGTTGTGGCACGTGGGCTTAGCTGTCCTGCGGCATGTGGGAACCTATTTCCCTGACCACGGATCACACTCGCGTCTCCTGCATTGGAAGGCAGATTCTTTAACACTGAACCACTAGGGAAGTCCTCTGTCCATTTGATTTTAATGTAATGATTGATCTACTTGAACTTAAAACTACCATCTTGCTATTTGTTGCTATTGTCTCTTCTGCTATTTGATCTTTGTCCTCCCTTTTTCTCTTTATCTGGAAAATTATTTGGTCACTGAGGACTTTTAGCATCATTTCTCTATAATCAATAGAACTCACTATGTTATTTCATTTTTCAGTTCTTGTTTATTTGAAAATATTCCTATTGTCTATGCTTCACTTTTGAATGTTTCTTTTTACTTCTGGGGGTAGAATTTTAGGTTTAACAGGTTTTTTTTTTTTCCTTCTTTTTTTCCTGCATCCCTTTGTAGATGCACTTCTATTAACTTGTTTTTGCCCACCATTGCTTTAGATTTTTAAAAAAAGCTATCACTTATATCTTATATTTCTTTCAAATCTGGCTGCCTGTTAGGGTTTTTGTTTTATGTTTTTTTGTTTTCTTTATCTTTGCTTTTTAACAATATGATGTGATTAAATTTGATTTCCTCTGTATTCATCCTAGTAGGGGTTAACTGAGCCCCCTGTATCTGTTACATGCTGCAATTAATCAAATTTAGAATTCATTTCAGCAAAATTTTTTTCAAATTTTACTTTTTTTTATTTCCTTCAAAGAGTGAATTCCCTCCATTTTCTGCTAATTTTGGCCACTCTCCAGTGCCCCTAAATAACCCTGTGTGTATGTGTGTTTTTTATATATTTTGTCCAGAGTAGATCATTGTTTTTGACAGGAAAGTTAGTGCAATATAAGCTTTACTATAAGCCAGAGTTTTGATGTTGTTTTTCTTTGTGTGTATTTTTGTTTTAGTTTTTGTTTGTCTGTGTTGTGTGTGTGTTTCACAGAATACATAACCACCATGGTAATAGTACTATTTGGATGGTGCATTAGAAAGGTTCTATACAACTATGTGTCAATCCAGCATTTGCTTATCTATTCACATTCACTAAATTATCAGTAGAACCGGTTAGCTTTCAGTAAAAGTTATTGCCACAATAAAGAGCTTACAAATAATATGACTGTTGATGATAACAAGTGTAGCAGAAGAGTGTCTTACCAAAAACTGACTTTTCTAACACAAAAGGTATATAAAAACATTCACCCATTTGGGATTCACATTAAAAACAGATAGTAAGTGAATATAACTGATTGAATATCCATTTATTTGCTGATCAATGACTTATGTGCTCCAGAAATATTTTTTAAAAAGGAAGTTTTTTACACACAGGAGTAGAGATAGGCATATGCTCAACATGTTAGAGGTTCATAGCAATCCAACAGTGCAAGCAGTTAAACTACATGTGATCAAAACTTAATAATATTAGATATAAGAATGCAGCTGCTTCAATGATATATAAAGGTGAAATGAAGTATATAAGATATTAGCAGTGATGCATGGGCAGAAAAAACATATGTGCATTAAGAAAACTATTCACAAAGGAAACAAACAGGTGAGGGACCAAACATGTCACTTACTTGGAGTCTAATCAGCATAGAGTTAGACATCCTTCTATAGTCTAGGGGCCTTTAAATTAATATCTTCATAAAAATCCTGCCTATTTCCCAATTGGATTTGTCCATAAAGAGAGTTATAGATTTCATTATACAAACTACAAAGAATATTAATTACAATGTCTATAGAACAAATATTCCTGAAGTTCACTCTCTTTTAGGTCTTAAAGTTAATTGTATCAAAAAGCTATTAGTTCTGACCTCAATGCTATAAGACTAGATATCAATTACAGGTAAAAAATCTGTAAAAAATACAAACACATGGAGGCTAAACACTAAACTACTTAATAACTAAGAGATCAATGAAGAAATCAAAGAGGAAATCAAAAAATACCTAGAAAAAAATGACAATGAAAACACGATGATCCAGAACCTATGGGATGCAGTAAAAGCAGTTCTAAGAGGGAAGTGCATAGCAATACAATCCTACCTCAAGAAACAAGAAACATTTCAAATAAACAACCTAACCTTACACCTAAAGCAATTAGAGAAAGAAGAATTAAAAAAAACCCAAAGTTAGCAGAAGGAAAGAAATCATAAAGACCAGATCAGAAATAAATGAAAAAGAAATGAAGGAAACGATAGTAAAGATCAATAAAACTAAAAGCTGGTTCTTTGAGAAGATAAACAAAATTGAAAAACCATTAGCCAGACTCATCAAGAAAAAAAGGGAGAAGACTCAATTTAATAGAATTAGAAATGAAAAAGGAGAAGTAACAACTGACACTGCAGAAATACAAAGGATCATGAGAGATTACTACAAGCAACTATATGCCAATAAAATGGACACCTGGAAGAAATGGAAAAATACGTAGAAAAGCACAAGCTTCTGAGACTGAACCAGGGAGAAATAGAAAATATAAACAGACCAATCACAAGCACTGAAATTGAGACTGTGATTAAAAATCTTCCAACAAACAAAAGCCCAGGGCCAGATGGCTTCACAGGTGAAATCTACCAAACATTTAGAGAAGAGCTAACAATTCTCCATCTTAAATTCTTTCAGAAAATTGCACAGGAAGGAACACTCCCAAACTCATTCTACGAGGCCACCATCACCCTGATACCAAAACGAGACAAAGATGTCACAAAGAAAGAAAACTACAGGCCAATATCCCTGATGAACATAGATGCAAAAATCCTCAACAAAATACTATCAAACAGAATCCAGCAGCACATTAAAAGGATCATACACCATGATCAAGTGGGGTTTATACTAGGAATGCAAAGATTCTTCAATATACACAAAGAAAACAATGTGATAAACCATATTAACAAATTGAAGGAGAAAAACCATATGATCATCTCAGTAGATTCAGAAAAAGATTTTGACAAAATTCAACACCATTTATAATAAAAACCCTCCAGAAAGTAGGCATAGAGGGAACTTACCTCAACATCATAAAGGCCATATATGACAAACCCACAGCCAACATCATTCTCAGTGGTGAAAAACTGAAACCATTTCCACTAAGATCAGGAACAAGACAAGGTTGTCCACTCTCACCACTATTATTCAACATAGTTTAGGAAGTTTTAGTCACAGCAATCAGGGAAGAAAAAGAAATAAAAAGGAATACAAATTGGAAAAGGAGAAATAAAGCTGTCACTGTTTGCAGATGACATGATACTATACATAGAGAATCCTAAAGATGCTCCCAGAAAACAACTAGAGCTAATCAATGAATTTGGTAAAGTAGTAGGATACAAAATTAATGCACAGAAATCTGTTGCATTCCTATATATTAATGATGAAAATTCTTAAAGAGAAATTAAGGAAACACTCCCATTTACCACTGCAACAAAAAGAATAAAATACCTAGGAATAAACCTACCTAAGGAGACAAAAGACCTGTATGCATAAAATTATAAGACAGAAAGAAATTAAAGATGATACAAATAGATGGAGAGATATAGCATGTTCTTGGATTGGAGCAATCAACATTGTGAAAATGACTCTACTACCCAAAGCAATCTACAGATTCAATGCAATCCCTATAAAACTACCACTGGCATTTTTCACAGAACTAGAACAAAAAATTTCACAATTTGTATGGAAACACAAAAGACCCTGAATAGCCAAAGCAATCTTCAGAAAGAAAAACGGAGTGAAGGAAGCAGGCTCCCTGACTTCAGACTATACTACAAAGCAACAGTAATCAAGGCAGTATGGTACTGGCACAAAACCAGAAATATTGATCAGTGGAATAGGGTAGAAAGCCTAGACATAAACCCACGCACATATGGTCACCTTATTTTTGATAAAGGAGGCAAGAATATACAATGGAGAAAAGACAGCCTCTTCAATAAGTGGTGCTGGGAAAACTGGACAGCTACATGTAAAATAATGAAATTAGAACACTCCCTAACACATAAATAAACTCAAAATGGATTAAAGACCTAAATGGAAGGCCAGACACTATCAAACTCTTAGAGGAAAACATAGGCTCTATGACATAAATCACAGCAAGATCCTTTTGGACCCACCTCCTAGAGAAATGGAAATAAACACAGAAGTAAACAAATGGGACCTAATGAAACTTAAAATCTTTTGCACAGCAACGGAAACCATAAACAAGACGAAAAGACAACCCTCAGAATGGGAGAAAATATTTGCTAATGAAGCAACTGACGAATGATTAATCTGTAAAATTTACAAGCAGCTCATGCAGCTCAATAACAAAAAAACAAACAACCCCATCCAAAAATGGGCAGAAGACCTAAATAGACATTTCTCCAAAGAAGGTATACAGATTGCCAACAAACACATAAAAGAATGCTCAACATCACTAATCATTAGAGAAATGCAAATCAAAACTACAACAAGGTATCACCTCACACCAGTTAGAATGACCATCATGAAAAATCCTACATACAATAACTGCTGGAGTGGTGTGGAGAAAAGGGAACCCTCTTGCACTGTAGGTGGGAATGTAAACTGATACATCCACTATGGAGAATAGTATGAAGGTTCCTCAAAAAACTAAAAATAGAATTACCATACGACCCAGCAATCCCACTACTTGGCATATACCCTATGAAAACCATAATTCAAAAAGAGTCATGTACCACAGTGTTCACTGCAGCTCTATTTACAATAGCCAGGACATGGAAGCAACCTAAGTGTCCATCGGCACATGAATGGATAAAGAAGATGTGGCAGATATACACAGTGGAATATTACTCAGACATAAAAAGAAATGAAATTGAGTTATTTGTAGTGAGGTGGATGGACCTAGAGTCTGTCATACAGAGTGAAGTAAGTCAGAAAGAGAAAAACAAATACCATATGTTAACACATATATATGGAATTGAAAAAAAAAAATGGTTTTGAAGAACCAGGGGCAGTATAGGAATAAAGACGTAGACGTAGAGAATGAACTTGAGGAGTCGGGAAGGGGGAAGGGTAAGCTGGGACAAAGAGAGTGGCATGGACATATATACACTACCAAATGTAAATTAGACATCTAGTGGCAAGCAGCCACATAGCACAAGGGAGATCAGCTCAGTGCTCTGTGACCACCTATAGGGGTGGGATAGGGAGGGTGGGAGGGAGACACAAGAGGGAGGAGATATGGGAACATATGTATATGTATAGCTGATTCACTTTGTTATAAAGCAGAAACTAACACACCATTGTAAAGCAATTATACTCCAATAAAGATGTTAAAAAAAACACGCTATTAGAAGGCAAAAGTTATTTATATATATATATAATTTCATATTATTTTTCAATCATCTACCTAAGAAGAAAATAGTAGAAATATTTTGAAGACAACAATCTCAGGAATGCACTGCCCATCCATTATTATTTTTAAAGTATATTTGTAGAGAAACCCTTATATTCTCACATCTATTTCAAGCTTGATGCTGGCAAAGGAGTATGTAATCTCAAAATACTCAGTACACATAGACCAGACACACTGGATCCAAAATGGAATTTCATGGATATTTCAAGATCCTTTCAGAGTGGCCAGTATTCACAAAGCTTTAATTACAGTACTTTGTTTTCACTCCATGTCAATTTAAATTCCAAGCATCAGTGATGTCATTAACATAAATTTGCATAGAAGTAACATTACATAAATGTCACTGCAAAGCTAGCACAGAGCAAACAGAGAGAAATATGTGAGCTCTGAATTGAAACTCCTTCCTATACCCTTTTAAACAGTAGCAAGTTTTAACCTGGCACATGAATTTCAGTACAGTTGGCCCTCGGTATCAGTAGATGCAGAATTCCTGGATGCGGAGGGACCCTGGATGTGGAGAGCTGACTGCAGCAGGCCACTTTTTTGTAAGGGACTTGAGCCACGTGGGGATTTGGGTATCAGTAGGGGTCCTAGAACTTGTCACTCATGAATACCAAAGAAACAACTGTATTGGGAGTTTTCAACTAGGTATTTTGTCTACTAGGACATGGAATGTACTTATGAACTTTGAGCACTTCCAAGCACACTCACAGCATTTTGGGATCCCAAATGCCCTTTCCCAACCTGCAGTCTATCCATTAACAAGTAAGGGGAATGTAATACTCTACTATGATTTCTGTATATTGCCCTAATTGCACAAATAATTCACAGATTTATAGTGATGTAATTTCTGCCTTGACATATCAGCATCTCCAAGATTTTTATTTATTAATCTTGCCAATAATGCTAGTACCACTGGTCACTTTCTTGCTTTCAGCTTTTTTTGAAGTACTTATTATTCTTGTCTTCATTCCCATGCACACAGAGAGAAGACTCCCAACTACAATGGATCAAAACTCTTTCCTATATTTGCTGTTACTTAAAACTATCCTAGAAGATCTTTTAGGATTTTAAATAATATTTTCCTATATGATGCAATCCTTAGTATGGTTTCACCATCCATTTTGGATTTTCATAGTACTATTAAATTTTCAGTTATACCTAGGGAAATGATTCAGCTTCCATCCCACAAGCTACTGAACTTAGTTTTGTCAATGTCACCAGAAACATCCAATTCAATGGCCTCTTCTTTTCTGAGAAGTGAATAGATTTAACTATTTCTGGAGGTTGATCTATCAAGACTTGCTTATATATTATACAAGAGCAAGGGAAAGTCTACCATAAGACTTAAATTTATGAATATAAACCAGATTAATTAATTGTTTTACTTAAAATTCTTCACTTGTTTTCTGTTGTATGTAGAAATTTCTAACACCTTATAATGTTCCATAAAGCCATGGGTGGTCTGATCCTTTCCTAGCTCTCTGAGCTCATTTCCGTCTTCCCTTCTCTTGCTCTGTTTGTTATTCTCCAGCCACACTGACCTTCTTTCTTCTTATCAAACATACCCAAGTTCCTTCCTACCTCAGGACATTTGTACTCAGTGTTCTTCCTCCTTGAATAATTTGCCCCAGATCTTTCCATGAATGGCACTTTCATACTATTTGGATCCCCCCCAAAATGTCAGGAGACCTTCCTTCATCACTGAATCTAAATTAATTGCATTAGACTCTCATTTCCCAAACTATCTAGAGAAGGTATACCATTATACCCTAATTTACTGTCTTTGTCAAACTTATAGATATCTAAAATTATTGTACTTATTTTATTTTTACTTGTTTTATATTTGCCTTTCCCCACTGGAAAATATGCTCTGCAAAGCAATAATTTAGTGTCATAACTGCAGCACTTAGAACAGTGATTGACAATCAGTCGGGGTTTAATGAATAGTTGTTCACTAAATGGATGAATGCATTTTATGAATTAGAAAGCCTATAGAAATTAAATTTCTCAAGATAAAATAGCTAATAAATAGCACAATCAAGACACTGCCTATAGTGCCTACATGAGGATATTAATCTGGCCAAAATGTGTTTTTATAATGGGGAGAGCTGGGAGCTCAGACATGAGATAAGAAGTAATTTTGACAGGAAAGGAAAAATTCAATAACGTCTAGGATTAAGATGCAGCAAAAAGGATTGGAAAGTGAGAATGGATGCAAAAGCCATAGGAGAAGCAGGCCTGTAAGAATTGTTCATTTATTTCAAACAAAGACAAGAGAGGAAGCAAAGTTAAATCAAAGTTTTCAGTTTGAGTGAAATACTAGTTTCATTAGAAAGAGACAAAGCCTAGACATAGCAGATGTATATGAGATTCAGTATGGAGATGTGTTTAAGTAACTTGTGGTATATCCAGGTAGCTGGTGTTTAGTCAATTGAAAACACAAAAGGAGAGATTAAGATTTCCACCAAAGAGAGATTAATATTTTCTTTGTTCATGCTTTAGTTGGTATTATTAAGATATAATTTAAATAAAATTCACCTTTTAAAATATGATCTTGAAAAATGTATACATTCATGTAACCACCACCACAGTCAAGATATAGAACTGTTACATTACCTCAGAAATGTCCTTCATAACCCTTGGTAGTCAATCTCCTTCCTGATATCCAAGTCATAGAAACCACCAATCAGATTTTGGGTCCTAGAATTTTTGCCACTTCAATAATGTCATATAAGGGAAATCAAATGATATATAGCTATTTATATCTGGATTCCTGAACTTAGAATAATGCCCTTAATTCAGCTATGTTGTTACATGTGCTAGCATTTTTTATTGTTTAGTAGTATTTAATGATATGTCTGAATCACAGTTTATTAATGGCCATTTTGGTTGTTTCCAATTTGTAGCTATGATCAATAAAACTTTAATAAATATTAATGTATGTCTTTGAGTAGACATATATTTTCACTTCTCTTGCATAAATACACATGAATGGGATTGCTGGGACGTATGGGAAGTAAAGACTAGCTTTCTAAGCAACTGCCAAACTTCTTCAAAGCAGCTGTACAAGGAAATGTTTTCACCAGTAACATATGAGAGTTCAGGTTTCTCTACATCCTGCCGAGACTTGGTATTGCTGTATTTGTTACTTTAGCCATGCAAGTAGTTTGTGAAGTAGTTCATTGTGGTTTTAAGTTTTCCAGCTTTTTTTATTTGTCAAAGCTGTTTTGGCTATTTCAGGACCTCTGCATTTGTATGTGAATTTTAGAATTAGTTTGCCACAGTTTATTAAAAAATCTGCTATTATTTGGATAGAGATTGAGTTGACTCTGTAGAACAGCTTGGGAATAAATGATACGTTAACAATTTTGAATTTTTAGATCCATAGCACAGTATATCTCTTCATTATTAGGACTTTTTTAGTTGCTCAATGCTTTATCATTTTTATCTTTAAACGTATTGCATGTTTTGTCAGATTTATCCTTAAGAATTTCATGTTTTTATGATATTGTAAATGGTAGTTTATACTTAAATTTCTTTACGTTTCCAATTTTTCACTGCACATGGGTCCAGAAAATTCTGACTGATAGTTTCAATATCTGTATCATTTCTTAGCTTGATTCTGTTGATTTATCTCTTGACAATAAGTTGGGTTTTTTTCCTATTTTGTTGTCTTTTTCTATTATTATTATTATAGTTATTATTATTACTTTTTTGTGTATATGGTGATATTTAACTAATATCATGTTTGGATTAACAGTAAAGACTAAGGTAAATAGGAATTACTCCTGCTAACATTACAGACCTTTACTTCTGTCAGGCTGTTAGCATAGGAGGTTAAATCAATCTAGACAATAGTTGAGTAGAGTGTGTGTGTTGATGTTGCTATGGTCAACTTCAGTGTCCTATAGGCTTCAAATTTCTCCACTGTGGGGGGTTCCCTGGCGGCGCAGTGGTTGAGAGTCCACCTGCCGATGCAGGGGACGTGGGTTCGTACCCCGGTACGGGAAGATCCCACATGCCTCGGAGTGGCTGGGCCCGTGAGCCATGGCAGCTGAGCCTGCACGTCCGGAGCCTGTGCTCCGCAACGGGAGAGGCCACAACAGTGAGAGGCCTGCGTGCCGCAAAAAAAAAAAAAAAAAAAATTCTCCACTGTGGGCTGCCATGACCTTGTGTCTAGTAAGCAGTGTGTGGCACTGAAGGCTTTTCTTCAGTGTCCCTGCTCCACTCCATCCTTTGCTTTTAGAAGAACCATCAAATTGATCCCAGAGAGAAGGGTCTCTATGCTCTTACCTTTTGCCAGAAGGGAATTGCTGTTGCTTGTTACCCAGTGCTAGACTGGTGGTGGGATCAAGGTGTTTCCCTGTTCTCCTGCTCCAGTTTCTGTTTTAGGTAGGCTCTTGCATCCAGAATCATGGGGTGGGGATATCTCATGTTTCACACCCCATAGCCCCAGTAGCAGCCAATTTCTGCTCATATTCTGTGTTCCTGTAGAGGAGGGTGTTTCTTGCCCCTCCCCCATTGGTGGAAGACCTATACTTTGCAACAGCTCCCTATCCTGGACCCACGAATCTTTCCTGTCATTTTCCCAGGGTCAAACTTTTTTTTTTTTTTTGCCGTACGCGGGCCTCTCACTGTTGTGGCCTCTCCCTTTGCCGAGCACAGGCTCCGGACGCGCAGGCCCAGAGGCCATGGCTCACGGGCCCAGCCGCTCCGCGGCATGTGGGATCTTCCCGGACCGGGGCACGAACCCGTGTCCCCTGCATCGGCAGGCAGACTCTCAACCACTGCGCCACCAGGGAAGCCCCCAGGATCAAACATTTTGCTTCTACCTTCCCCCAGAAGCAATGGATCTTTACCTGCATCATGATGGCCAGAAAGTTTTATACCCCTTTCCAGAGATAGCTGGATTTTGTTTCTACTCCACTAAAAGCAGTGGCTCTTTGCCTGCGTTCTGGGGATGGGAGGGTTTCCTGTCCATCCCCAGAAGAGTAAGGTTTTGTATTATTAAAGAAAGGTCCAGAGTAGGGTTTTGAGTCTGACCCCAGTGTCAACCAATTAGAAATAAAGTTTTATTAAAAAAAAAAAGACAAAACAGGGCTTTTCTGGTGGCGCAGTGGTTGAGAGTCCGCCTGCCGATGCAGGGGACACGGGTTCGTGCCCCGGTCCGGGAAGATCCCACATGCCATGGTGTGGCTGGGCCCGTGAGCCGTGGCCGCTGGGCCTGCGCGTCCGGAGCCTGTGCTCCGCAACGGGAGAGGTCACAACAGTGAGAGGCCCTCGTACCGCAAAAAAAAAAAAAAAAAAAAAAGCAAAAATTATTGGTTCAAATTTAGAATTATTTTTCCACCTGAACACAGTCCATGAATTTTGATCATTTTAAGTGAAAAAATGCAAATATGGTGAAAGGGAATGGTGAAATGATGAGAATACTAACTCCTGGCGATGGAGAGAGTTGTCTCTACTAGGCAGAGTGTGAGGTATTTGGAAGGTGTTCAGTGAAGGTGCTGATCGATGGGCAAAAAGTCTTCTCTCTCGGGTATTTCTAATTGTTTCATCTGGATTGTGCCAGTTGATGGGATAGAAAAGCAGGAAAAGCAAAGACAGGCTGTTTCTGCTACAGTAACAATTGACAACACTGTTTGTTACTGACAAGAAAAGAATATGGGTAAAACCTGTCAAGTTCTTCAAATTTAGAAAACATGTTCAATGTAAAGTGAGATGTATATTTCGCAAGGTGTTTTTGTATTTACTTTGAGCAATTCATGGTAAATAGATTCCAGCTTTTTCATTCTGCGACTCAAAATTCCAATTCCGATATGGCTTTTTCTATTCCCAAGTGTTGCCATGTTTCCAGACCTTTCATTTTTCTTTCGTCTTATCTCAAGGCTGAAAGAAGTTTATCATATTATTAGACAACAGAGCAGAACAAAACAATATATCAAGCCCCAACACTTGGTATTGTTCTGCAGAGAAAATCGGGTGAATTCTCTTACTGTGTGATTAGAAAAAAGAATGTCCCAGGTAAATATTTCAAAAACTGGAAATAATTGATGCACCTAATTAATGGTAAAGGGAACAAAAGTATAGCAAATATTTAGAAAGCAAATAATTAAAATAAATACTGAAAGCCTAAATCCTAAGAGAAAAGATTTATTAAACTAACCTCAGGAGTATGTAGGGGAGAAAGTAATTCTGATGTGACACATGATAGAAAATTTTATTCAATGATTTAAAATTCGGACTTTGAGTCCAGTTGTCATTATTTTACATGAAAAATGATGTCACTTTTACTAACATAAAGATACGTTACAATCTAATCCCAGCAGCTGACCTATATTGATCATTAAATGGTACTATTAATTTATGAGAATGGTTCTTCTTGAAAATAGATACCTGAAATATTCATAACCACACATTTTTAAGGCATAGCTATAAAATATTAACCTCTGTCATCTTAGAATCTCTTCAATGTAAACTAACACAGAGATAATTATTTTTTGTTATCAACCATTTAAGTAAGTATCAAGAAAAATTAGGATCAGTGTCATTAAGTTTCTGGGAATGAACATTGGGCTTGTTTCATCTTCAATTTCAGAAACAAATGCGTTTCAGCTATGCTCTGTGAGACTACTCTGAACTCAGTTTGCCACCCTGAGCCTAAAATGTGTGAGAAAGTGTGTCCTGTGGTATTTCTAGTTATGACACAGCTGACATGATCACTCAGCTACATATTGTGGATGATTATTGCATGCCTCAAGTGGGTAATATAAGGAACAAGAGGTGTAAACCCCATGAGAAACGTAGTCATTTTCTCTCCATGCAGGATATGAAGTACCATTCTGTTATTAAATGCAACCTGCGTATGACAGGAAAAGCACCCCAGTCATGAGCTAGGGGTCTGCAAACTAGCAAACCACCCCAGCAAGTGTCCCTGCTAATCACAAAGCTAGGCTTTGGGGCAACCCAAACTTGCCTTAATTTTTACCTTTAAACTTATATTTTTGGTCAAGTGATAATAAATTCTTAGCTTTTATGCTTTTTATCAAAATTTTAAAAGCATCATCATAATTCTCTAAAGCATGCTCCTTTTTCCTTTTAGCTTAACTTTTTTTTCTTACATATACAATTTTAAGAAAATTTAAAGAGGAATTGCCTTTAACTAGACTCAATTTTTTGTGGATGGACTACATTAAACTCTGTAGGAAGTTACTCGTATGGAGCTTATTATAAGGAAAATGGAATGAATCTTGGTATTAACAGTAAAGTGAATTTAGATTAGCTATTGAAAATGTTTGAATAAAATGCTAGATTTTAAAGTATTTATTAAAAGGTGATATAGTATTGTTACTGTGGAGCACAAGCATTATTGAGAGGAAAAGAAACTTTTATTATTCTATAGGTGTTTTGATTTAATAAATAGAGATTAGTACATTATTCTCAGGTCAATTTTTTAATTTAAAAATGAACACTTCTGGGGCTTCCCTGGTGGCGCAGTGGTTGAGGGTCCGCCTGCCGATGCAGGGGACACGGGTTCGTGCCCCGGTCCGGGAGGATCCCACATGCCGCAGAGCGGCTGGGCCTGTGAGCCATGGCCGCTAAGCCTGTGCGTCCAGAGCCTGTGCTCCGCAACGGGAGAGGCCACAACAGTGAGAGGCCCGCGTACCGCAAAAAAAAAAAAAAAAAAGAACACTTCTGAAACACTTTAAAGCACTTAAAAATTTTATTCCTTTTATATTACTGGCATTAACCATTTAGCAAGTTGAAGCTATTTGAGAAATCATGTGTGCATTGCTAATATACATAACCATTCTTTTCTAGCTCTTGAATTTCTGCATTTCCAGATAGGATAAAGAAAGGAGGCCAGAATGCAGAAATGGGAAAATATTTGGCATTTCCTGAGACCAACAGATTCTTCTCAATTTGGTTGATGTGAAGAATTTCTGAAAGAGAGGGGAGGAGCAACAAGAAGTGGACTACCTAGAGACCTCATCATAGGTATAAAGATGTAAGGCGGGGCATTGAGAATAAAGGAAGATACTGCAATGGCTAGAGAATTAGGAGTACTGTGTGTAACTCTTTAAATAATAAAGATTTTTTCATTCCCCCAGATACAAAGTTTTGTCCCATTTTCTTTGACACAAAGCTTACAGATTCAAGGCAAACTGCTTAAGACAACAAAAGCTTTGTGATACTCAAAGAAGCCAAAGTCCTTTAAAATCCTTTCAGTGTGTAGAATACATTTCAGGGCTGCTTCCCCTGGAGTCAGCCAGCTTATGCATGCTAAGATTGTCCAGTCTTATTTTCCACACGACATGCATTAGAAATCCTTGACCACTACTGTATACAATATTAAAGTAGAATAGAACACTAAAGTGGCCTTCTATTTTGTTCATATTGACCTTGAAGTTTAAATGATAAAAGTAAACGGAAAGTTTAAATCAATTTTTCATACGAGAAAAGGCACAAAATTTTCAAAGGCACAAAATTCTATTGTTCTGTGGTGGGGTCCATATGTTTAGACCAGAGCTTTCAATGGGTCAGCCAGAAGACAATAGAATAGAGAGTCATAGTTTACCTTCTCAACTTTAAATTGTTTATTCCTGTGTTGCCTCTAGTTAACTACACTTACTGTAGGAAATAAATCATACCTATTGCTCATCTTACAATCTTGCTGAACTTCACATAGAAGTTTCAGTTTCTATGGCAAATAATACCTAACTTAGGTTTCTCATTGTAGTTAAATCAAACTCTACTACATAATAAGGGTTGACATATTAGCATCCATGTTCCATTTAATCCTGTCCTATATTTAATTAATACATCCTTTAAAATTGATGTAGCAAGAGACATGTCCAAAAAGACTGTATCATTACTTCAAACATTGGAATTAGGACCTTTGAGTTAGAGTTTTTTGTTTTGTTTTGTTTTGTTTTTTATGCGGTACGCAGGCCTCTCACTGTTGTGGCCTCTCCCGTTGCGGAGTACAGGCTCCGGACGCGCAGGCTCAGCGGGCCCAGCCTGCTCACGGGCCCAGCTGCTCCGCAGCATGTGGGATCTTGGCAGACTCTCAACCACTGTGCCACCATGGAAGCCCTGAGTTAGAGTTTTATATTTACTCATTCCTCCCCAAATTTTCACAGTAAAAATATCTCCTATGGCAGACAACATTGCTGAAACTTCTTCATTCTTGAGGTCGCCATGGGGAAAAGTTGTTCTCTTTCATCAGGGTTAAAAGTCTGATTTCCAGCCCTTTCAGAAAATGGCACTTGTACAAACTGAAAGGCACTAACTTTGAGACTTTCATGGAAGACACCAATATAGAAAATGGTCATAGGAAAATTTTCTATCACTCTAACCAGTGAATAAAACACTTTTGCAAAGTAAAAAGTTATCATTCTATCTCCTCTAGTAAAATATTACTGCATACCAATTTCTTGTTCTAGGGAAAGAAGCTGAAGTTGAGAAATCCCTTCCTCTCACGACTACCAGTGGACTAAAGTTAAAAAGACTATAAACATCACATAAATAATATACATATATTACCTTGAAAAGAGATAAGAGGTTGGGCAAAGAATAGAGCATCATACAACATGGATTAAACTCATTTGAAGGCCGTTTTCAAATGTAGTAGCTATTTAGCACATTTATTCTTAATGGGGTCATTGGCCACAGCTCTCCCAAAGGACTGTTTTGCATCGGTCAGATAGTTTGAGAGACACTCTATGGATTTTGAAGAGATGAATTTGAATTGCTAAATTTTGTTTAGAATTTTTGCATCTATGTTCATGCGGCATATTGGGCTGTAGGTTTCTTTTCCTGTAATGTCTTTGTCTGATTTTAGTATCATAGTAATACTAGCCTCATAAAATAATTTGAAAACTCTTCACTCTCTTTTCTGTTTTCTGCAAGAGATTGTACATAACTGATGTTATTTCTTTTGTTTTGGGAAAATTCAACAGTGAAACCATAAAGGCCGGAGTTTCCTTTGTGGGAAGATTTTTAACTATAAATTTAATTTCTTTAGTAGATATTAGGATATTCAGGTTATATATTTCTTCTTTAGTAAGATTGGGTAGTTTGTGTGTCTAAGAAATCTTCTGACATAAAGCTGTTTATGATAATTCCTCATTATTATTTTGTGTCACCTCTATTGTTCCTGATATGGATAATTTATTTTATTCTTGATCAGTCTGGCAAGAGTTTTATTGATTTTATTGATCTTCTCAAAGAACTAACATTTAGATTCACGGATTTTGTGATTATTTTTCTGTTTTCTATTTTGCTTATTTCTGCTCCTATTTTTTCTTTCTTAATTTGTTCTTTCTTAAATTTTTCCTTTCCTTTGTTTTCTTTGGGTATAATTTGCTCTTTTCCCTAGCGTATGAAAGGTAGAATACTGATTTTAGACTTTTCTGCTTTTTTAATATAGGATATAGATGCTATAAATTTCCCTCTAAATGCAAATTTAGTTAGCTCCATTACACAAATTTTTATATGACTCCATTTTCATATTCATTCAAGTACTTTCAGATTTTTCCTTTAAGTTTCATTTGACCTATGGTAATATAGAAGAGTTATTAAGTTTCCAAAAATTGGGAGATTTCCCAGATATGTTTTGGTTATTAATTTCTAGTTATTGATTATTGAGCTTTAGAAGGATGTGGAAATCAGACCCCATTGCTGAAATGCTTCACACCTAAGGTCACTATGGGGAAAGCGACCTATTATTAAGTTTTCAAAAGTTGGGAATTTTCCAACTATCTTACGGTTATTGATTTCACAACTCCATGTGGTCAGAAAATATACCTTGTAATGCTTGAATTCTTTTAAATTTATTAAGACTGTTTTATAGTCCAAAATATAGTCTGTCTTGGTAAATGTTCTGTGTGTACTAGAAAAGAATGCATATTTTCTTACTTTTAGGTGGAATGATTTAAAAATGTAAATTAGATAATTTGGATGATAGTCTATGTTCTATATTTTTATTGATTTTCTGTTTGCTTGTCCTGTCAATTACTGAAATAGGCATATTAAAATATATGAATATAATCATGGATTTGTCTATTTTTTATATCAATTTTGTTTCATCAGTTTTAAAGTTACCTTATTAGGTATATACATGTTTAAAGTTGTTATGGCATCTTAAAAACTTGCTGGAAATTTCTTTCACCAGATATTAATATAGCCATTCCTGCTTTATTTTGATGAGTGCTTTCATTGCTAATGTTTTCCCATTCTTTTACTTTGGACCGATTTATATATTTAAAGTACATTTCTTACAGAAAGCATATAGTTGAGTCTTACTCTTTAACTAATTAGGCAATCATTGTCTTTTCATTTGGGCCTTTAGAACATTTATATTTAGTAGAATTATTGACATAGTTTATTTCTATGACATTACATTGTCATTTGTTTTCTATTTGTCCCTTCTGTTCTTTGTCCTCTTTTATTCTTTTGGGTTGAGTATTTTTAGGGTTCTATTTTATTTCCTTTATTGGATTACTAGATGTTATTCTTTGCTTTTGCTATTTTAGAGGTGCTATAGAATTTAGAGTATGCATTCAAGTAATATTAATATAATAAAGAATAAAAAATTAAACATTTGACATAAAAAGTTAGAAAAATAATTTTAAAATAATGGAATAAAAATTTAAAGAAAGAAAATACCAAATTAAAAAACAATAATATTGATAAATTTTAAAACCTTGTTCTTTGAAAAAATAAATAAATCAGTAATCAATCTTATTAAGAGAAAAGTGAAAAAATAAATAAATGCAGAAAATAGGGAAAAAATTACCAGAGAAAGAGAGAATTTTTTTTTAAGTCATATGAAACTATTTTCTCAACTCTGCTAATACCATTGAAAGCTTGGATAAAATGAATAATATTCTATTAACTTGTAATTTACCAAAATTTCCTCAAGAGGTAAAAGACAATCTATATAGATTGGTTTTCATAGAAAAAGAAATTTTAAAAAAGTCCAAATTCCATAG
The DNA here is from genome assembly GCF_005190385.1 of Monodon monoceros. Classification (NCBI taxonomy): domain Eukaryota; kingdom Metazoa; phylum Chordata; class Mammalia; order Artiodactyla; family Monodontidae; genus Monodon; species Monodon monoceros. Next base: position 25,974,513 of record NW_021703772.1, read on the forward strand.
AAGAAATACTGCAACTCTTTCAAAAAGCTTCAACATGGTTTCACAGAGAAACTCTTCCAAAATTTTGACATAATTCCAGTTCTATTTGTTTAAACCTTTTCAGGACATAGTATTTTTAATTTTTTTATTAATCCAGAATAAAATTGCAAAAGAACAAAATTAGAAAAAGTAAAGAAAGCAATAATCTAATTATATTCATGAATGTCAATGTGAAAAATAGAATCTAGCAGCATATAAGAAGGCTGATATACCATAGGCAAGTGTGGTTCATTATAGAATTCCAAAGACTGTTTATAATAGAAAAGTATCAATATAATCTCTCACAATAGTATCACTAGGGAGAACTACAGATATGATCATATCTATAGGGAATGAAATGTATTTGAAAAAAATTTAATATCTGCTCTTTTTAAACACATTCAATAAAATAAAATGAATGGATATTTTCTAACCAGAGGATCATATATTTATATGATTTTGACTTAGCTTCGAATCAATATAGAAAGCTTCATTTACCTAAGCACATTTTCTAATGAATGCCAGTATCTGAGATAAGACATACTCTCAGAATTTGAAACATATAAGATTTGTTAGTAGGTATTTTAAGACTGATCCAATTTTGACCCACTCTAAATTATTATTCAGAGAAGTAAAGTTAAAATGATAACATAAAAATCATAGTATTAAACACAAAGATATATAAAATTGGTGTTCCTGAAAAATGTAAATATCTAAATATATAACGTAAGAAACATTTCACCCTTGAAAAAGAAGATAAATTTACATATCAAAATGGCATACCATGTAGAAAACAAATTGATTATGAACTATCAGCACCATAACCTCACAGATGATCTGCCCCCACAAATGTACTGAAGTATAAGAATAAAGAGTCTTGGGAGCAACTAAGTAAGAAATATAAATCACAGAGGAGACAAATTAATTTGGTTGCATCAGACATTTTTACAGCAATCTTCAATGCTATGAAATAGTGAAGCAATATGTATAAATTCAGAAAAAAATAAAACTCAGGAATTAATACATAGTTAAATTTTTCTTTCTGTATACAAGAAACAGACAAGATAATTTCCCTATCAGCCCTTTCTGAAATAAAACTATTTTACGATAAAAATACTTAGCTGTAGAAAATATGTGTCTGTGGGTATTATATCGATTTACATACAGTATTTAGACTAACCAACTGTGGGAAGCATGGTTTCAAACAGAATGTAATTTTTACAAATGCTGAAAATGTGAAAATAATGATTAAAATAAGGAAGGGAAGAGATAGTAAAAACTTGAAGAAATCATAGTGTGTTCATTTTCTCCTCTTTCATAACACAGTCAATAATGTTATCAAAAGTTTAAATATTCCGGCTTATGGGCTGTTTCTCATCAACTTTTTAAACTTTAATTTAAGAAATGGATACTGCTTCTTGTAAAACTATCTATTTTTCAACAGTCCAGTTTATATTAATTTCTAGTTCTTCTGTTGCAATATTGTCAGTAATCTCCTTCACTTTTAAATATGTATTCTTCTATCTGTTGAAGTCTAGGATCATGTACCTCAAGGGGTTATGTCTGGAGAGTGGATTTTTGAGTGACTTTTAATTTCTTGCTCCTATTCTAAGTTATTTGAATTTTTAAACTGAGCATACATTGTGTTCTTTTAAAAATTTAATAGTTATTTGTCCAAATGAAAAAAAATACCTATGTACGTATCACCAGCCCCACATTCATTCTTAATCTAGCCAGTCTGGTCATGTAAGATCAACCACAGAACTGTGACAGAATTGTGTAATTGGTATAGATTTACTCACCCTGAGTAGTACTGCTGAAGTTCAGAACACAAAGAATGGGAGACAAAAATCAATATCTGTTTCTCAAAGTATAAATGTATTGGATGGCCACAGCTTGTATGATAATAATGGAAGTTTATATGCAAATAATACATTCATTAGTCATTGAAAACATAACTAAAATTGGTAACTAAAACTGATTTTTAAAAATGTCTTGATATAAAAGAGGTATTTTGGTATCTTCATTTTATATAACAAACTACAGCACTGACATTCCAAGGACAAAACATTAATAAATGTACAATGCAAATATTTATTATTTCTGAAATAGTCTTCTGCCAATATTAATAACAGCAATACAAAATCCCTTTTTTTCCCAATGTGTGTGAGAAGCAAGAAAGTGGGGAGTGGATTTTTGTATGAATTTGTGACTATTCTGGATAATGTCTAATTACATGAAAGAATATTTGCAATTTTATGAATTATGAAGCTATATACTATGAAACTAGGAGGAATGGCCATCAATTAAACAGAGATTGTCTCACAAAAATCATTATGTAAACCATTGACTAAAACTGACCCTCATTAAGAGGGAAACTCCTGTCGTGTGCCAAAATAGTTTTACAGACCCAAGCACTTTAACACTAACTGAGAGGCACCAATGACTTTAATGAAGGGAGACAACCTGAATTCAAATGATTATTGTTGAAAAGAAAAGTTCAACAGTCAATTAATCAACTCACTTGTCACTGATAGCATTGGCCCATGTTTTAGTCCTAACATATACAAAAATAAGTTGCAAAAAAGTTAGTTCAGGTGGCTCTTAGTTATTTTATTATGGTTTCTGTAGTTTTAATAAGCATAACTTACTTTTAGCAACTGAAGTTCACGAAACCAGGCAAGGTCTAGGCTGTAAGTCTTCAATTTGAATGTACAGGTCATTAGACTCAGAGCTTCTGTTTATTTAAGTAATTAAAACTGACATATCATAATACCCTTAATTGTCCAGTAATCTCCATGTTATTCTAAAAATAATGAATCTGGGACTTCTCTGTCCAGTGTTTAGGACTCCACGCTCTTACTGCCAAGGCCCTGGGTTCAATCCCTGGCTGGTCGGGGAACTGAGATCCTGCAAGCCAAACCAGGGAACTAAGATCCTGCAAGCCACGCAACGCAGCCAAAAAATTAAATTAAATTAAATTAAATTAATGAATCAAAAATAGGGAGTGTCTCAACAATTCAGTGAACTCAGACCATTGCCTTGTGCAAATCTGTACCTAAACCCCACAGGTCTATCAGCTCTGATCATTGCTTTATGTAGCTCTAAAGATATGTGCTCATGTTTTCTTTGCTTTAAATAAAGAGAATAATTTTGCAATTATCATTTACAAGATAAACAATACCCTGGGTATTTGAATAAAACTTTATCTTTTCTCTTTTCATTTAGCTTCAAAACTTTACATTTTAAGCCAGTTGTGCCATTTTCCTGTATGTCACAGACGTGACATTTTCTTTAATCACCATTTTCATAAATGGAGAATATTTTCTTTATACTTCTTGGTATATATTGGGCACTTCATCTCCTTTACATTCAACATCCCCAATTATTTTCCTACATAACTGTTGTTGTTGTTTAATCTACCCTGGAAAATAAAATGTTCTGTACATATGTTCTTTAAAAATCATTTTAGAAGTCCTGAAAAAAATCTAGAAAAAAATGTAATTTGTGGCAAATTTTTTATGCTAGTGAAAAAAGTTATTCTCCATTTTGTCCAATAAATGGTCACAGTTTACATGGTTTAATAAGACTACCTATGCATGACGGATGTTGGTAAATTATGTAAATCTCATAAGTTTATCTGGTAATATGATCAGAATAACAGACAATGGTTTGCTTGAAGCTCCATGACAAATACCACAAAATGTGAGAAGAAGCATAAGTTTAACTCTTTCCTTGTGGTAAGAAAATTAAAAAGAAAATTTATATTATATATATGCATAACCCTTCCTTCTCAAAGCAGTGGGAAAATGACCAACCTACATTGGGTATTCAGATGTTTTTCATTTGTGTCAGAAATAAATACCTCCTACTGAATCCATGGGGTTTGTCACCTGACTTTCGGACATTGTATTCAAAACAACACAATGCTTATGAAGGTGTATAAAAGAAATAAAAGAATTCTAGTTTAGTCAGAGTTAATGATCCAGTTATGAAGGCAATTATACTCTATCACGATCTAAATATATATTACATTACTATCCACATTGGTTTGAAGGTTTAAGATATATATGTACTTACATATTTTAAGCCTTTCAAACCAACATATCAGGAATATAATTTAAAGCAGTGCTTACAAAGGGAAGATACTGAAGGGAAGTAATTGAATGCAGTTCATCAGGAAAGCTTCCTGGAGGGGGTAAATTTTAAGATGTGTTTTAACCAAAAGAGAGTCATTGGTTAGCAAAGAAGAAAACAGAAAGTTCTGCAACTGCTGAATCCAGAGCCAAGAGGAAAAACAGTCCTATCACAAAAAGCTAGGGATTTTCCCACAAACCAACACGAAGAAATAATGTAAGTGACACCTTTGTGGTTTAAGCTAGATACAGCAAGTAGAAACTGAGTACATTTTAAACCCCATTATGGCTCTTTGTTTAATGGTAAGTGTGAAACACCTCTGCTAAATCATTCCTGGCATAATCAATGTAGTCACTGCCATGTCTAACTACATTTTCATGGCTCTGCTGCCTTAGCATATTTCCAGAGTTACTCCTTCCTCTCATTTATCCATGTTCTACTAAAATGCTCTGGTAATCATCCTGTACTGAAATTGAAGGCTGTGTCCTCTTCAGAATGTTCATCTATGCCGATGGCCTTCTGAGTTTAATGGCATGTAATTACTGTTCCCTCTTTAAACAGTGTAACTTCTGTAACTGTAAAAGTAAGCAGTATTCTGCCAAAAACCCCTTCACATTAGGAGAAACAGGAAAGTGAAGCAAGGTAATTGGTATCCATGCCAAACAGAAAGAGACTGACAAAGCGGATTCATCCACTTGTCAGCAGGATCAAATTAAAGGCACAAGCCAAGGCTTTCCTTGAGCCTTGACCTGGCTAGGGCAATGTGAAATAACCTTATTCCTCATCTGTGTCAGTTGAAACAGGGTTGTTTTAAAAGTGAGCCAAATTTGGGCTATTTATTTCTGTTAATACAATCAATTATTATGACAGTTCATCAGGGTTGGTTGGGAGTGAGTGAAATTTCTAAGGATGCTGGGTCTATAAGAATTCAGTTATGAGTGGCTCTTAGATTAGTGTCAGCACACTAATACTAAAACATTCTTGACTTCATCACATATAAATACATCCAAGTGCAAATATCAATCAGTCAATATATATAACATGTCAAGCTCGCACACAATTTTTATAACATTTTGGTAGCCTCTCTACTGACAAGTAAAATAAAACAAAACAAAATAAAATGAAATAAAATATTTGTAAAAACATTGACAATTATGGTTAGTGGTATTTTTGGTAGATGTTAATTGTCTATAAAATATGAAAATGCTAAAGAATATCCCCATAGCAAATATCACTAAATATCTTTAAAGTGAAAAAAATATCTACAGAAGAGTAAAATTTTATTCTAAATATTTACATTTGAATATTGACTTTGATAATAAAATACTTTACACAAAGAGAATACAACTATTAATAAAGATAACTTTAGCACCCTCAGGCTATCTCACACATTTTTATATATGTGTCTGACACAGAAGACCTTAACATCTTTTGCTTGCCAAGTGTATTTCAAAGCACAACCAACACAGTGGAGTAGGGATTAAAACTTCCAAGTTTAGAATCTTGCACAAAATGTGAATGTATCTCCAATTGTCTCCTTCCCTCTATCAGTCAAATTGTACATATTTAAGGACATTTTTCCTTCTTCTGGATTAACCCAGAATTTTTTGCAGCAGTCATAGAAGTAGACTGCTCGGATCTCCTTTTAAGAGAAGCTACCTAGGAAGCACAGGTTATCGACAGCCTCCAAATGCTACAATCTTGAACCCACCACAATGTTCAGGCCAGACCACTCCCAGTCAATGACTGAGCAATGGCAGGGGTAAAGGAGAGTAGTAGAACTCCCACCGACCTGAGAATTCCTACAGGATATAGGATTCATCTAACCCACAATTTTAGCTAGGGACCTCGCTATCAGCCTGCCTAAAATTCTCTGCTCAACACTGAATTCTGAGGCTCTTCCTATCGAAGCCTTCCTGTGCTCACTTACTGCTGAGATGTGGGGTCTCACTTTGCCTACTCCTGCTCCTGTTCTCTTTATCTTCCACAGGGCTTTATCCCATAAATCTCCTGCAAATCTGGTTCAGTCTTAGCATCTGCTTCTTGGAGAGTCCACAATGAAACACGTGGTTCCAGGATTGGGGTGAAAGAAGGAGTGACCCCACTCATTATCACCTGCAGTGATCCCCTGGGGGACACTGAGCCTCCCATCTCCATAATTCTAAGATTTGTACGGTTAGAAGCCTTGGTCTTCAAGAAGAGTAAACTCTTGCTGTGGAATATAGCCAGAGTTTCACTGAATTACAGGCTAGAGCGGCTACCAGGGAACTTTGGACTTATGCTCAGAGAGCCAGTTTGGGAACCAACATTGGCATGTAAATCTTGAATCTTTTTGGTTGTTGTTAAATTTCTATTCATGCTCTTACTCTTCCCTCTGAGGTGTGTGATTGTTAATTCAGACACCCACAAGTCAGTGATTCTATCTAGTATTAAGCTTCATTAATAATATCAAGGATACAGGTAACTGCAAGGCACTGAAAAAGCACAAAGAAGTCTGTACTATCAATGCCACTCCTCAGGTCACTCTTTGTTGTATTACATTGTGCTTTCAGACAGATCTAATATATGACGTCTCTAAATTATGCCACCAGGACATTACTTACACTATGGGAAGCTATTCTGGCTCTGAAACACTGCCACTTTGATACTCAATTATATAACTTATGTGATATTTTCTAGAGAGTTGTGCCCCATAAGTGCATAGATTCTAGATTTGATTCCCCTAATTATTCCTAGACTAAGTACATCCTGCTAAAACATTCCACAGACTCACTCACTGTAAATATCACCAATGTATTTGCCAGAGGATGTGTTATTATTATATTTACAAAAAGATTAGATAGGAATTAGATTTATTGCTGCTATTTTGATTTGTAAAAATGTTTGATATAATAGGAAAAAATAGCCAACCCTTTTAATATATGTCACAACTATTTTACCCACAGGATTTTATTTTCCTTAGAGTATTATTAGTAAAATGTTCTGATCATTAAAAGTATATGTTTACGTAGTGCTATGTTTTAAGTCAATTATATCACTTCTTTTTTGTTTAAGAATTCAGCCCTAGCCCTAGCCCCTTTTAAGATGAAATGAACTTTAAACTTATTTTTAAGAACTTGTAGTGTTAAAGCATCTAGAATTAATTTTGTTATAAGAAGTGAAGTTAGAATCCTTTTTGAAAAAATCATCTCAAAAAAGTTAACCATTATCTCAGCATCATTTAACATTATATTCTTTGTTCTCATTTATGTTAAATAGTAGGACTATCAGATCATAAATACGTACAATGTATGTAATTAACCTCTTTCTTGACTTTCTAGTCTATTTCCATGACCTCTCTCACACCAGTTTTCTCATGCTCTCTTTATTCTAGAAATCTAGAATTTATTTAATAACTAGCAGAGTAATCATTCCTCTCCTCCCACTTAATTGTTCTTCAGTTGCATGATTTCCTTTGCTATTCTTTCCTATTTATGCTAGTAGATGACTTTTTGATTCATGTTGTTCACTAAACCCCAAAACCATACTAGTATTTGATTAGAATTGTATTGTTTGAATATATTTTTTGGATAAAAGTGATCACTTGAAGAAGAGTATTTAAATCCTCAACTAAACTTGTAGATTTATTTATTTCTAATTTTAATTCATATTTTGTTTCATGAATTTAGAATATTTTCTATTAGGTGCATACACATTAAGGAATGTTAATGTATTTTCAGATAATTGAACCCCTTGTCACTGTGTAATGTTCTCTTTATTTCTAATATCTCCTATTTGAAGTCTACTTTGTCTGATACTAATAGAGTTACGCCAAATTTCTTTTGTTTAATGTTGTCATGGTATATCTTTTTTCATACTTTCACTTCTAACTTATCTATGTCTCCATGTTTAAAGTGGGTTTTCTGTAGACAACTCCCCAGAATCAGCCAATCTGTGAAGTCTGAGGGCACAATCCTCCATAACACAGCCCTCACTTCTGATACCAACAGCAAGTTCAGGAGGTTCCCAATACCTCCCTCAAATTTAATAATTTACTAGAAGCATTCATAGAACTTACTGACTGCTATTATACTTGTGGTTACAGCTTATTATAGGGAAAAGATATAGATCAAATTCAGCAGAGGAATAAATGCTCAGGGCAGAGACTGGAAGGTTCCAAATACAGAGCATTCATTGCCTCTTCCATGGAGTGAACATGTGTTACCTTTCTGGCATCAATGTGTAACAATATACATGGAGTATTGCCAACCAAGGAAGTTCATCCTAGTTTCAATGTCTGGGTATTTAACTGGGGTGTCCTTACATAAACATGATTGATTGATTAACAATGTGATTGAACTCAGTCTCTAGGTCAACTGATATCAAATTACCAAAGCCCCTCACCTAAACCCCTGGTTGGCCTTTCTGTTGTGGCTAGCCCCTAATATAAACAAAGACACTCTTATCAAGTATGACAGAGTTTATCTCTCAGAAACTGAGGGAAAGGCCAGACCATTTCTTGGGCAGGGCCAAATTCTTTACTAAAAGAACAGCATGTAATTGGGTCTTGTTTTTCATCCAATCAAACAATCCCTATATTTTAACTGGTGTGTTTAGACCAGTCATATTTATTGTGAATATTGATAAGATTAAAATCTACAACCTTGTCATATCTTTTCATTATTTCATCTATTCTTTGTTTCTTTAACATCTTTATCTGCTGCCTTTCTTAGATGGATTGAGCATTTCCATTTTACCTCTTCTATAGACTTAATATATATATATCTTTTTAAAAAATTTAAGAGGATACACCAGGATTTCAATGTACATATTTAATTAATCAGAATCTACCTATAAATTATATTGTACTACTTTTTGCATAGCATAAGAATCATACAGCAGTATATTTCCAATTCCTTCCTGGCATCATTGTGCTATTTTTGCAATGTATCTAACTTTACATATGCTATAATCACATAATTAATTCCAACAATTTTTTATTTATTTTTGAGCAATTAAAAATAGGAAAAAATGACTTTGTTTACCCCATTTATTTTATTTACAGCACTCTTTTATTTCTTTGTATATATATAAGATTCTGGTAACATATTTCCCTTTCTAAATAATCCCTTTAACACTTCTTATAGAGTAGATCTGCTGGCTTTAAAATATCACAACTTTTGTTTGTCTGAAATTATTTCTACTTTATTTTGGAAAGAAAATTTTACTGGGTATAAAATACTGAATTGACTTTTTTTTTTCTTTCTTTAGCACTTTAAAGACCTCACTCCATTGTCTTCCAACTTACATGTTTTCTAAAGAGAAATAGTTGTTATAATTCTCATCTGTGTTCCTCTGCATGTGATGTTCTTTTTTCTCTGGCTGCTTTTAAGATTTTCCCTGTGTTCTTTGTTTCCAGGTGTGGTTTCTTTTATCTTCTATTTATTTTATTTTACTTTACCTTTTAATTTAGTTTAATTTTATTTTATTTTATTTTAGTTCAGTGGTTATCCTGAGTGGCATTCTTTTATCAGTGCTTTGGGGTTTATTCATAATCTTGGGAAATTCTTAACCAATAATTATTCAAATATTTCCTCTGTCTCATTCTCTTATAACATTCTAGAATTCTATTTACATGAATTACTGATCATTTGATACTGTTCCAGAGCTCTTGGAGGCTCTGGTTTTGTTTTGTTGTGTTTTGTTTTGTCTTTCCTACTCTTTTTTCTCTTTGTTTCAGTTTGTGTAATTCCTATAGATTTGTCTTCCTATTCACTGATTTGTTCCTCAGCTGTGTGGAATCTGTTGATGAGCTCTTCAAAGGCACTGTTCACCATTGTTGATATATTTCTCATTTCTAGAACTTTCCTTTGGTTTTTTTCTTATAGTTTTTTTTATCTCTCTTCTGATTTTGCTTATTACCACCAGGGACTTTACCATATTATTCATAGTGAATCATAATTACCTCATATGACTTTTGAGATAGTTCCAATATCTTTCATATCTGGGCTTAGTGCCAATGGATGCTTTGTGTCTGGATTGTGTTGTTTTCTTATTGCCATGTTGTGTGTCATATTTTTTATTGATAGCTAGACATCTGTGAGGGGCAATAAAGACCAAGACAAGACTACTTTTTTTTTCTGAAGAATGGGTTTACCTTTATTTCAGATAGGCCTTCAATGCAGGAATTTCAGTTACTCGAATTAGAAGGTAAGCTGCCTATGTTTACATCCAGCACTTTACAGATTTCAAATAATCTTAGTAATACTTTATTTTAAGGCTGGTGACTTATTTGTTTTGTTTTGTTTTCATTTGTTTGTTTTTTAAGTATCTGCTCCACAGTCAGCTTTAATCTATCCTTTGCACTGTACTTCAGGGAGGGTCTGTTTCATCCAAGTCACTTGTTACTTGATGTTATCCTGGCAGAAGGGAATGGGAGAGAATTCTATGTTGTTCTGATAAAACCTCAGGAAGCTATCATGTCCTATGTATCTTGAGGGTTTAGTTTCCTCAGTGTTCCTTTCCTCCACCGACCTAGCAGATATTCCTATCTGTCTTCCAGTGATAGGGAGTTTTTCTCCTATTCTCCTTTCCTAGTTGCAACAGATTTTCTCCAGTGCTCTTAGGACAACAGCATTTGTTTACCCCTCTCTGAATAGATTAAGAATTTTATTCCTTAGGGAAATAAAATTGAAAGTGTTTCAGTGTGGTTCTGTGCCCTTTTCACAACTGATCCCTTTTCTCAACTTTTCACTATAAGGGAAGCTTTCTTAGACCACTTTTCTTTTGTATGTGTGGTTGTGATCATCTGATGGATTTCATGCAGGAAAAGTCTGTAACAGGGTGTAAACAATTCCTTTTTTTGCAGCTATATTTGCAGTGCATGTTTGACTGTCCTCCATCAATTTGTCAGTCATCCTAGCTGAACTCTGCATACCAGTGTCTGACTGTGCCTTGCCCAGGTAAGCAAGAATTTATGCTTCACCTCTCCCTGCAAGTGGTTGTCTCTCTTTATATTTTGAACCAGTTGATTATGCTGTAACTTCAAACTTCATGGGTTCAAGAAAAGTCATGAACATGATATTTATCAGGTTATTTTATTTCTTGTATGGTTTGGAACCATGCCCTTTCTAACCCTCAACCTCCCTAAATGGAAACCAGAAGTCCAATATCTATCATTTTTAGTTGTAACATCAAACTCTATAAAGAAAAGATTACAAAACAGTACACACCAATAGCTTTTGTTATTATAAGATTATTGTTTACCAAATATTTGTTTAGTGCCTGTTCTGAGCAAGGTTTGTCCTCAGCAAATCACTAGGCTATATAAGTAACTTCCTGTAAATCTGAGATGATGAGTATGAAAGTATTTTAAGAGTTATAACAAGAAAAGGAAAATAAGAACTTCAACAGTATTTCTATTATTAAAATATGGACTTATGTGACAAAATGATTCATTTGATTCAAATCCATGTTTGATAAACAAAATTGTTGGAATTAAGTATGCATTAAGTTTTACATATTCATTTATTATGAGGTGTGAAGAAGCAAGGACTTTGAGTTTTATTAATCTATTGTCTAAATGATACTTTGAGGAAAAGGACCATAAAAACTCCGGATAACTTGAGAGTTGTTAAAATAATAGTTCACCTTTACATTTGTAAATAGATTTGATCCTGGATAATAAAAGAAAAAGTTGCCTGAAGTCATTTGCTAAAAGAAAATTCTTTTCCCATTCCAATCATCAAAGGTCATTGATCTGCCATTATCACTGGACAAAATTAAACATCCAGTGGGTCAGGACATGAAGTCAAATGTCACAGAGGAGTGTTGTTTAGTTCATGGAAGAAGAAAAAAATGGAGAGAAAAACACAAGTTATCAGTCATATTTAATCCAAGGAAATTATCTGAGTAAATTGGAAGTATCTACCAAAAACACCAAACATATATGTGTATTTTATCTTAAGTTTGGTGGAAAGCAAAAAGCTTTCCAAAAGCTACTAGGGCACTTCAAAAGAAGGAAACTTTATCAAAAACAAACTAAATCCTGAGAAAAAGCAGACATGAGTAATTTTCTCATGCTATTTTTTCCTAAATAAATGTCTAACCTTACTGCTTAAAGGTGACCAAATATTCTTTACTTTATAAGCAAAACTAGGTCAGGGCTCAGCCTGTAAAACTCTCATTTGGTCAAACCAAGAAGAGAATGTGGCTTTATGTCTGAGCAGTGTATTTAATTTTGACAGCCCAACCTCTTAGGGCTTCACTAATCAAAAGCTCAGCACATAAACACACTGCCTGCAGCCTTGCATTGATTGTCAGTGCACTTAATAGCCAGGAAAACTGCAGCTTTATTAAGTGTACAGTACTAACAATAAAAACGTTACTATTTATAGCACAGAGTATGGCGGGATATCTTTACAAATAAAATATAATAATAATAAACAAAAGGCCAGCCTGTAGTCCTACAGAAGAACATCAATGAATTTGTTTTAATGCCAAGCCACAACAGGATACTCAAGTGTCCCTAGGCATAAGATACTGCAACCTCTACTAAAAGACAGGAGACTTTTGTGATCTCTGCAGTGTGAAAATGAATGTCAAGCAGTTTCTTCAGAATTGTTTCTTATAGTTTTAAATCTCCATTGCCTCTATGCCCGATGAGAGAAATGCTGTCTGGGGAGGAGAGAGAAGAGAGACATCAAAGAGTCCAGTTACAGTCAGTATTGAAGAATATCCTAGAAATTAATCAGTGATGGCATTTTAAAAGCAGATACAACTTGATACATTTGGGGGGATATAAATAGCATATTGGTAACATTGAGGAAACTTCATTCTGGTCATAAAGACTGAATACTTTGCATTACAACTTCAGGTTAGGGTTTTGAAATGAAGGGGAAATAGCTTTTTTTCTATATATTTTCATCTATATAGACATTCATTACTGCAACCTTGCAGTGCGAGTAGCATACATTTTAGAGAGGCTAACACATTTGAGAAAGGAAAGGACAAGGAAGAAGAGTGTAGAGACTAGCATGTACTGAACATTGTATGAAACATTTGAGGACCAGTGGTTACCTCCAACACAACATTGGTTTGTTCCATCACACAAAAAATGGTAATCACCGTGTCCAAAAAGTCCATGCAATAAAGTGTATATGCACTAGGAAGCCTTTAAAAATAATATGTTCAGAGCTTTAAGTAAGAAGAAAAATACAATTAGTTTTATTATAAACACCCATATTTTTATCATCATTCTTCAGGTAGGTAGTATGAGGTTCATAGAAGTAATATGAGCAAAGTCATTGATCTTGGCAGTAGCGATGCTAAGAATGAAACACCGTTCTGATATATTGGATCCAGTATCCCACAGTACCTTGTGTAACACACAGAGACAGATAAATTGCTTAAGACCACTTAATTAACTGAGTTAACTGACTTGAAATATAAGTCCTTTATTACATATGTAACAGGTACTTAGCTAAGTGCATCATGTACATTATACATTTAATTGCAGACCTCTGGTTCATGCACAGAAACAATTTAACATGAGAAACCTGAGACTCAGTAAAGTTAAAATGACCTGTGCAGGTCCCTTTGCTGATTGGTGACAGAAGCAGAGTAGATCTATCCTTATCCTTTTCTTCCTTAAGCTATATAGCATACAAGCCATTATTGAACAAGTAACTGTTGTATCTGATTCCCCTACAAACTGTAACAGTAGAGATATTTTAGAGAGAGAAAAATAAAGGATTTCTGAAATGCAGAAATGAATTGAGGTTCAAAATTTTAAAAACTGCTTTACCTGGTCACATCACAATAACACAAAACTCCTTAAGTATGGAAAGCCATATCTTACTAATCTTTGTAGTCTTAGCACATGATAACATCTGCAAGCACCACATAATGACAGTTCTTTCTGGTAACATAGATCATTCGTTCATATTGGCCTTTCAAATTGAGAAATTTTCAGTCTCTCACCTCAAAATAAATCTTCTGGATGATGGATTTCCTTTAAAATAATTTGGAATGTAATTTTGCGGTTATCATTCTGTTTGTTGGGAAGGTGGAGGAGGTGAGAAACAGAAGTTACCCTTAGTGTCTATGATAAAATGTTCATAACTCATTTTGGCAATCATAAACTACTCTGTGTTCTACAAAATAAACAAACAAAACAAAATAAAATATTACTTTGACAAAAGAGAAGAAAGGCTGAGACAAAATAACACACACACACACACACACACACACACACACACAAACCCTGATATTTGAGATATAGTTTATTAAGTCATCTGAACTCTGGGCACCTGATCTATTTTCCATTTTGGACAACAGCAAACTCCTGTGACAGAAGTGAGAACACAGTCAGTACTGATAGAGCCAAACTCTGAATATATTCATATTTTTTTCTTGGAAGACCATGTCTAAATTGATGTAGAGACCATATGAGATACGTCTCAAAATGTTGAGCCACTAGCATGTTTTAACACAACTGCCTCCTCTGGTTGAACATCAGGAAAATGTTAATCAATGAGAAACTCAATTTCTAAGGATTTTCCACTCAGTCAGACAATGATTGCCAATTGCGGGTTCACTTCTGGGCACTGGGCTGGGTGGAAAAGTACAAGGCATGGCTCATGCCCTAAGAAATTTAGACCTTCCAGCTAAAACACTTCTAATTTGGTCTAAATTTGAATGCTAGATTAGTCTATTACTTTAAATCAAATATATATATTTATTATACATATTTTACATACACATATATATGTTATATGTAATAGGTATATGTTATATGTAATAGGCAAATTATATATATCTAAAGATGTATATATAACGTGTTTATATATGTGCATATGTACATATTTATTCTTGGCTTTGGAGTCAAGTTCAGGCATGAAACCATATCTTCACAGCTCTGTGATCTTGAGAACATGTTAATTACTCTTGACCTCCATTTTCTCATTTGTAAATTGTAACTAAGACTTTTCAGAAAGTGTTTGTGAGAACTCAGTGAAACAGCACTCTTAAAGTGCTAGTCACATAGAGAATACTCAATAAATTCTGGTACTTTTCTTGAGAATCATAATTTTGCAAGAGTTAAGCTTTCCAGAAGCAGTAAGACCTCCTTAAATTGTTGATTTCAATTGGTGAAATTTAAAACCCTTTTGGAAATGACTCTGCTGATGTTAAAAAAGTTACTTCAATTAATTTCACAACTTAAAAGAAATTTCTGCTGATAAAGAAAATATTGTAGTACATTTTGGGGTTCCAAAAAACTGTTGAAAGACCAACATATTTTATGGCTCATTTTATTTGTTTTATTTTGTTTTTTCCTTAAGACAGAAAAAAAAACTCACAGTAAATGAATCCTAGGAAGCAATATGCCTCCAGTAGACATTTTAACAAAAAGCTACTCAATTTCTATGTACAAGACCGTATCCAACAACTTGTAGGAAGTGATTTTTCTCCAACTACTGAGTCCAGCTCTTCCAACAACCATACTCTTGTTGCTGGAAGGGTCTTATACTGAGAAACAAGTGTAGTGACCTTACACAAGGTGGCCTTTATTGCTGCAACATTACTCCACTAACCTCCTTCCTCTCTTCAATCATTATGGCAAGCAACTATGGAAACAAAACAGAATAAAATGCTGTAATTATGAAACGATAACATCGGGCAGAAACTCATCATCACATCTCTTTAAAAAACAGATAAACGTTCGTTTTGTGGGTGCTATTTTCTTATTTCAGAAAAAGAAAATAACACTTTTAAAATTCAAAACCTCATCTGTAGCCTCCCGTAATGGATTCTCCATACTAATTTATAAGACCTGTGAAGTTCAAAATATGCACAACAGACAGATGACTCATATTATGATCTCACTAAAGAAAAGACAGAACTTATCTGTAATTACACTAGCCTCCAAAAGGTGAATTTTTCATTCCCTTGGTTTGAGCATTGCAATAGCTTTCTTTTATCTTATATCGCCTTTTTGGTTGTGTGTGTTGAAACGATCTTCTCATTTTTGGACTGTCCCTGGTAGACATTTTTGGCAGACCGGAGGAACTGCTGTCTGGAATCTTTGTTGAGCACCACACTCTCCTTAATGCTGGAAGATATCCGAGTCACACATCTGTTACTCATTTACACCCTTGAACCAGAAGCTGGGCCAGAAGAATGGGATTACGAAAACGAGGTCGCTAAGCCTTTTTTCCTTCTCTTTTCTCCTCACTTCTTGCATCTTCCCAACAAGCAGATTTTTAACTGCCAAATGACAGAAGGCTTGTAAGCTGTAACCACTGTTGAAATTATGTTTGTCAAACATTTTCTCTTAATCTTTAAGTAGCATTTGTCTTTCTTTTTAACTTTGCTTTTTAAAATAAAATTTTAATTTTTTTTTTTTTTTTTTTGACGGTATGTGGGCCTCTCACTGTTGTGGCCTCTCCCGTTGTGGAGCACAGGCTCCGGACACACAGGCTCAGTGGCCATGGCTCACGGACCCAGCCGCTCCGTGGCATGTGGGATCTTCCTGGACTGGGGCATGAACCTGTGTCCCCTGCATCAGCAGGCGGACTCTCAACCACTGCGCCACCAGGGAAGCCCTAAAATTTTAATTTTACAACAGTTTTAGATATACAGAAAAGTTATGAAGTTAGTATGAAGAGTTCCCATATGTCCATACCCAGTTTCCACTTTCATTAACATCTTCTGTTAGTATGGCATATCTCTTACAATTAAGGAACCAATATTGATAGATTATTTTAATTCAAGTCCATACTTATTCAAATTTCCTTAGTTTTCTGTTCCAGGATCCCAACCAGGGTACCACATTATATTAAGTAATCATACCTCCTTAGGCTCTTCTTGATTTTCTCAATTTGTTTTGTTTTTTGTTCTTTGATAGTCCTAACAGTTTTGAGTACTGGTCAGGTTTTATACAGAATGTCCCTCAAAATTGGAATTCGACTGACGTATTTCTCATGATTAGGTTGAGGTTTTTCTTTTTTGTGAGAAAAACCTCAAAGGTAAAGTACTGTTTTCCTCACATTTTATCAAGAGCACATACTACAATATGACTTTTGACCGTTAGTCAACTTTGAGCCTCTGGCTGATGTAGTCTTTGTGCAGTTTCTCCATTGTCAGGTTACCCATTTCCTCCTTTCCACACAGTTCCCCTCAGAAAGAAGTTGCTGTACAAAACCTGTATTTAAAAAGTGGGGAGGTGTATTCCCCCTCCATGAGAGAGGAATACCTCATAAATATTTTGGAATTCTTCTGCACAAGATATTTTTCAGTTCCCCTCCATTTATTTAATTACTCAATCATTTATATCAGCATGGGCTCATGGATATTTATTTCACACTTTGGGGTATAACCTAATACAATTTCATTCATTTTGTTATTCATTTTGTTCCACCTTTTGTCGTTGGGAGCTTTCTCCTTTGACATGTCCCACTGTTGTTTGTCTTATTTACTTTTTAGCACTTTCTTACTTTCTGCCACTACAAGATACTTCAGGCTCATGTTGTATATTTTCTATCCCCAGCCCTAGTATCAGTTCCTTTTTCCAAGGAGCCCTGCTCCGTTTTTTTTGTTTGTTTGTTTTTTGCGATACGCGGACCTCTCACTGTTGCGGTCTCTCCCGTTGCGGAGCACAGGCTCCGGACGCGCAGGCTCAGCGGCCATGGCTCACGGGCCCAGCCGCTCCGCGGCGTGTGGGATCTTCCCGGACCTGGGCACGACCCTGCACCAGCAGGCGGACTCTCAACCACTGCGCCGCCAGGGAAGCCCCCTGGTCCCTTTTATTGGAGAATGATATTAAAAAATAAGATATGGATGGTACTAAGGAGCCATTGTTTCTAGATCCTCCCACACAAAGCAAGGATGTATTTGTATGTACTAACCAGTGTATATACACATAGCTATAAATATTTCTATCTGTAACTATCTATCTATTGTAAACTAACTATGAATGCATACTAATCTGTTGCCACATGGATCACTCTAGCCTCTTCCCCTAGTTTATCTGTAACCAACAGTGAAAAACCTGACTCCCGCCATCTGCCAGCATATGTGAGTAGTGGTATCAGAATTGCTAACCAATTCCAATGTGGGAATAATAGTGTATGCAAAATTTTTGGACTGGTTTCTTTCACTTAGCAACGTGCATTTAAGGTTCATCCATGTTTTGTGTGGCTTGAGACTTCACTTTTATCATTGAATAATAATCCATTGTATGGAATCTGAATATGTGGGAGTTTGTGGTATAATTACCTCTTTGACAAAGGTCCAGTGTTCTTGTGAAGGCTGTTGACTGGGCATAAGATGAAGACATGGTCTAACACACCACGGTGAAAATGGTTGTCTTCCCAGGCACGTGGTTTATTTCCACTCATGTTGACTTTTGAAATAAAGTTTTCCTGAAAACCAGGAAATATTTTTAACTTCCTCTTGTATATCTATAATTTGGTCCCCTCTCCTCCCTTTGTCTTTTCTCTTCCTTCTCTTCACTCTCCACTTTCCTCCAAACAGACTTTAGAAATGTAAACGTAAGAGGAATTATGCTGCAAGCTTGTTCTTCATAAAAGAACATCTTTTAATTAAATTAGAAAAAAAATACCGCCACAGGCAACACTTAAACTGACAAGGTATGCATTCTGTTAATCTTTGCAGACAGGCAGTGTACACTGCACTTAATTTAATTAGGTAGAGAAAAGGCCTGTTTAGTCCTAGGGGTTTACCAGTGTCCTTTTAACCTGAGGACACAGCATTTATGTAAAGTCATTTTGATATCAGGCAATACATTTCTAAACAGTAATTTTAAAATACTACTTGCTATTATTAAATGATACCTTGTTGTAACTTCTCACTTCATGAGACAACTTTCATATCACAGAGAAATTTCACCCGCCAACCGGCTTTTTGCTTCCCTCCAATAATTTATTGACTTTGAAAGTGTTAAATAATTAGGATTAGGTTCCCTGGAAAACAACTGCGCTCAGGAAATACACGTCAAAGCTATATTATAATGGATAATGTATTTGGATTATGTTTCTCTTCTGGGCCACGGTAGTGAATGATAACAAATAACTTTTATATTAAAAACTATATTACAGTTGAGAAGTAGGTTATGTTCTGATGATACTCATGGTACTATAGACACAGAAAAGAAATCTTTAGGATGTTTTAGTTATCTTTTTATCTCAAGTCATACTTTCCAACACTTCAAAATCTTCACTGAATATTTCTACCTCATTCGACCACCCTAAGAAGCTAGATGGGTTATCACTTTGTCACGCTCAATTATAATAGAAAATCATCCAGGGATCATATTAACTAAATACAAGCAACTACAGTTCAAAAAGCAAGTTATATACTAAGAAATGTTCCATTTAATGAAGATTTTTTTACCCAGAATGACAGAGAACACTGTTGCAGTCTCCCCAAGGTAGCATTATGAATCAAAGCAAAGATATACATTTTTTTTTTTTAGTTCCTTGGATTTCATTTGTTAATTTATCTACTTATGTGAGTAGTTGAGAGTAGGCACTAGCCTAAGTGATAGCGGTCTGAACTAGTCAGACCCAGCCTGTGACAGCATAAAGCTTAGACTCCAACAGTCTGGGGGGTTGTTTCTGTCTGTGGTTTCAGGTTTAGGTGAAGGTTGGAGCAGTTTTTGAGCAATAAAGGAACTACTGAATAAGAGATTGATTGGAGGTATGTTAATCTCTCTTTTTTGTTATCTATCTGTACAACACAATATCCTTTGCAATCACAAGGATGATATATGTTGATGTAATTAGTCCACAACAAGCGGGTCAAATTCACTTTTGGTAATACCTCGTCAGCATCTAATTTTCAGTTCTGATCTGGAAACCTAGCAGACCTCTGATTTAAAATTACTGTTTGGGGACAAATTTAAAAGTTCGTTTTCAGGCAGAATGATTCCTGGCATTTATTTGCACAGAGACTTATATAACTGGTCCAAATTCATGCCCCATTTATGTAAGAAGAATTCATCGTTAAATGCTTAACATAAAAGTCAGGACCAAAGGAACAAATGATGAGTATCCTAACAATTTGGAAAACACAATATCAGGGTTAGGAACATAGGCTTTGTTACCAGGTGGACCTGGATTTGAATCTCAGTTCTGTCACCTATTATCTGAATTATCTTAGGCTTATTCCTTAGACTCTGGAGGCTCAGATTCTCTGTGTTTAAAATAATAATAACAACCATGCAGGGTCGTTACTTAAGGATTAAATTTTTAAATGTACCCAAAATATTTATTACTAAGCTTGCATATATGTACTAAATAAATGTTGGGTGTTATTGTGTTTGTTGGCAGTAAACAGGCCTTTAAAACTCTTCTGCATTCCTTGATGATTTAGAATAAATGCTTTTGCCAACAGTTAACAGAAAATCAGACTCAAATGATTTTAAAAATAGGCAAACTGTATCATTTCAACTAAAATGAACCTAGAAGTAGAATAATTCCAAAAGTTATCATAGACTTATCTTCAATAACCCAGGTTCTCTCCATATATATGTTTTTGCTCTGCCCACACACAGTGTTGACTTTTGTCCTCAGATTTTAATCCTCATGATCATAAAGTGACTGCCACAACCCTGCTCTCACAATTTCACAGGACACTGTGCAATGGCCAGAAGTGAGAAGGAGAATGCAGGCTAACAAATTATTTTGTCTCAGTTCCATAGATGTTGACAAAAGAGTGAGACTCCTTGGTGAGTCAGAGATGGAGAGTTTATTACTCATAATAAAAGCAATGGCCATAGCATCATCAATTTTTTGAACTATTTCCCAAAGTCACCATTCCCACAGGGCAATGTGACAAGGGCCTGGTGATGCCTGCATATACTGTGGATTGTTTAATAGGAGAGGAACCCTGATAGGAGGAAATTCTAATCTTTTATATGGGCTTTAAGCAAACCTGCTTGACTTTTGTGCTGGAAGGCAATATTATCTTTTTTATTCTGGACAGTAAGAAAACCTGTCCTTTACTCCAAACTATTTCTATTTTTGAAGGCTGTTTACCATACAAATTTCTTAAAATATAACTTGGAATAAAAGAGCAGTGAGTAAAGAAATACAAGAACTCCCATGCAGAGTGTACCCCATTCTCATGCCCCTTGTTAAAAGTAACAAAATTTGGACTTCCCTGGCGGTCCAGTGGTTAAGACTCCACGCTTCCACTACAGGAGGCCCAGGTTCCATCCCTGGTCTGGAAACTAAGATCCCACATGCTTCAATGTGCAGCCCCAAAAAAGAAAAAAGTAACAAAATCTTTCTCAAAAGTTTTCTGGGAGTCTTTATTTCACTCAGTATATTTGAGCCTCATTTGCATTCTTAGTTCCAACTCTAGGAAAGGATACAGGAGTGCCATAATTGACTCATTAATCAAGATTTAATTCCAGGACTAAGGAGGCTCCCAGCCTCCCCTACAGCATGCAGCTCCCCCACGTTACAAAAAAATGGAGTTTTCTTGAAAAGCGAAAATGGAGGATTATTATTCAGCAGGTGACCAACCAATGGGAACTGCCAAACCTGGTGTGTGTGTGTGTGTGTGTGTGTGTGTGTATACATCCACATCAGCCAGGATAAATTGTCCTTTAAACAAATTAAGAAAACTCTCTTAAATATAAGTGTAGCTTGCCTTATGGCAATTGCAACATGTGGACAAATAGGCTCTCTTTATTTTGGGGTGTTGAGAAACACATGTGTGTATGTGAGAAAGAGAGAGAGAGATAATTTTAACAGTGGTATCTATGAATAATGATATAGTTTTACTGTTGTAATGTTACCTGCATTCTCCAAATTTTCCACATTGAATATATATTATAGTATCTGATTCACAATAGGTGCTCATTAAAAAGTTATTAAAATAATTAATAATTAATTTTTAGCTTTATAATAAAAGTTATCTATATTATGATACTCTCCCAAGAAAAATCTTAGAGTCTTAATTACAGTGACACTTTATTTTGCTTTGTTTCTTTGTTCAACATTAATCATTTTTCTAAAAGCTTACATTTCTGTTAAAAGTCTAAGAAAACAATATCTGATATAGCTACCCTATGTCATATGGTACTTTCATCTTATACTTTGGTGCTTTATTCATCCTCTCAAGTTTTTTGTTTTTTGGTTTTTTTTAATCAAGATCAAATGGATAGCACCTCGGATAAGCCAGTGTCTCAGTGTGGGTGCCAGTAAGAAAACTGTCTAAGGAGCTCTGAGGTTCCATCTACAAGCCAGAAATCTATGTTACCTGTGTAATTTTTAGATATTTTTTAAGTGAAATATTTCTCTTATTACAGAAAGTGTTTAACACATTATCTTGGCTATCTTATATGCAAAAAATAAAGAATGATTCTCATGAAAGAATCAGCTGGAAATCTACCCTTACGGCCTGGAAAACTATGCTGTTGAGAAGCTGGGCAAGAATTATATAGTATATGCCAAGTTAATAGTCTCAGATATTTTTATTTCTCTGTGAACTCACCAAGATTCATGATCAAGAAGCCATTCTGATTTGGGAAATGTTACTTCTAGTTGTGGAGACCCCTCAAAATGGCTTAAACCATAGTTCAACATCAACATCCTGCTACAAGTATCGTAGGCTTGTGCAGATTCTTTACTGCTATTTCTCCTCACAATGCACGTGATCATTAGTTCCACAAACATACAAGGAGTGCTTATTATGTATTGTGATACAAAGATGAGCAAGACATAGTTTCTGACCTCAAGGGCATTCACACAGAAAACTGCAATTACATGCGATCCTTCCTACAATAAAAGTATATGTAGGATGTGAAAAATAAAAGAGGGACTTAACTGCCTGATGGTCATGGAAAGTTCCCCAAAGTTGCCTCCACCCTATGAGTCTAAGTCAGTGCGATGGCAGGTTAATGAAGAACCTCTAGTAAGGAACATCATGAGCAAAAGCATGAAGGCTGGAGAATATGTGGTGGAGAATAATTAGTAAATACTTAGAGACCGCTACACTGGTACCCTGTAGGAATTAAGAAAGAGAGGAAATAAGTGTGTTCTTTAAGAGTCAAACTATAAAATTAAAACTTAAAGAGTTATATAAAGGTAAAGTCGTCAAGGAAAAACAGGATGATTCTCAAGAAAAACTGCTTGTGTTTTCCTTGAAATTACTAGCATCCATAAAGAAAGAAGGTTTTAGTTTTCCCTGGAAACGTGGGGCAAAGAAGCAGAGAAGAAACAGTGGACAGATACAATCCTTCTTAGTACACAAAATCAGAATTCTATGCTTAAAAGGCTAAGGAGGGCTTTCCTGGTGGCGCAGTGGTTGAGAGTCCGCCTGCCGATGCAGGGGACACAGGTTCGTGCCCCGGTCTGGGAAGATCCCACATGCCGCGGAGCGGCTGGGCCCGTGAGCCATGGCCACTGAGCCTGCGCATCCGGAGCCTGTGCTCCGCAATGGGAGAGGCCACAACAGTGAGAGGCCCGCATACCACAAAAAAAACAAAGGCTAAGGAACAGAATTTTTACCATAGGAAACTCATCAGCGTAATAACTATCTCCCTGTGAGTTCTCTTAAGAGAAAGCCCAAGAATCTTTTACTCTGTAGTCACACTTAACCCCTTCCCAACAAGCATGTGAACATTTTGAATATGAAGCTGATGTGTTTAAGGAATAGTGAGAGCTGCACTGCCTTAGTTTGGGTCCCCCCCAAATCAGACCCTGAAGCAAGCATTTGGGAAGCACAAATGAGCAATGGGGAAGATGGGATGGAAAAGGGAGAGGAACCAAAAAAACAAACCAAAAAAAAAATGTATGTGTTCATGAACAATTTGCTATTTAGGCGACCATTGTTAAGTTCCATAGGGACCAGGTATAACAGGTCTGAGGATTCTCACTGAATCGTGGGAGACAGGGTCATTTATCCAGGACCCTCATCTCCCATCATTGAGGGTTGCCTCCTGTGTGGTTATAACTCTTCCCATGCCATACATCCACACACTTCTGGGTTCCCTAAGTGCAGAGAACCTCGCTCCTGATGAGTTTGAGAAAGCCCTGGAGCAAAGAAGTGAGAGTCAAGTACTTAGAGCAGGAAGCTATTGGCTTGACGGTCCCTGAGTCTGACAACTAGTTCAGGTCTGGAAACTCATGCAGCAGGGACTACAAGCTCCTGCTTGTGCTATACTGAGATCTTACCCTAGCTATCAAGGCAATGAGGCCAGGCAGGTAACTCCTCTAGCTACACGACATAAGAGTCTTTTTAAATGCTGGCATCAAGGCCTTCTGGTTTTCACAACATGCTCTGAAAAGATAGTTTGCTAATCTAAGCTTTATATTCTCCTCCTTCAAGGATTCCAGAACACTTAATAAATGTCAGCCACTATCCTTTTCATCATATTTGATTTCGTATGTTCCCAGTGCTGGCACTCTTGCATAAGCCAGTGCTTGCCCTTCCATCTCCACATGCTCCCACTTTACTCCAGCAGCAAACGTCATCACCATCCCACTCACCACTGGCCAAGCGATCCCTGTTCCCATCTCACTGGAAAGTGATCCCATTTCAGAATCCAGCACTGAGAGTCTGCTTTCAAGGGTCACATTCAGTATTAGCTGCCTTCACTTCAGTTCCCCCAGAAAGCAGACCCTGAGTGAAGCACTTGGGTTCAAGGAGTTTCGCAAGGTGATTCCAAGAAGCAAGTAAGAGGAACGGGGAATTGAAAAGAGAGAGAAGCCAAAACAAAGCATGTTATTAAGCCAACTGTTTGAGCAACTGGAACTCAATTCCACTGGAGAAGCTTGGAGAAACCATTAGAAAACAATCTAAGGATTTTCCCATAAGAGAATAATGAGACTGAAATATTTATCTCGAGCTCTGACCCCCAGTTGTTTAAGGGTTGCCCAGGGGGCCTAACTCTTAGCATTTCCAAGTTGCACCTGGTGAGGCACCCTGAACTCTGGTCTTGAGGAGAAAATCCTCGGGCAGAGAAGAAGAGAGGCCCAGGAGATTGGAAGAGAAAGATTTCAGAGTGCTAAGAGGTGGACTCAGGTGGGCTGAAAGGATATAGGGGAGCATCAGTAGCAGTTCCTATATTCACTTTGGCTATAATTTATAGGCTAGGGAGGTGATCAAATTCCTTAAATGCTACACCAAGAATTTGTCTTTTCATCCTGAAAGTTATAGAGAGACATTACAGGTTTTCATTATAGATAAGTCTGTCTAGTAGCCATGTGAAAAGTAATCTGAAAAGGCTAACACTGAAAGCACTGAGACTGGATAGGAAGCTGTTATTAGCATGTGTTAGAGATAACAAAGACTTCATACAGAGTAATGAGAATAGGTCTGCCTTCACCTCAAATAAACATAAAGGATCCAGGAACAAGATTATTATCTTTATAGTTAATGGTCAGGCTGAAAAGCCAGTACATATTTCCAGGATTACTGGAAGTATACAGTTGGAAGAAATTGAGAGAGAAAATATATCAAGTTTCTTATTGTTCACGGTATCCTACAATTTTCAGCAGTAGGGAGAATATGATTAAATTACTCCAGCTGTGGTTTTTAAACTGTAATATTCATACACATCACCTGGAGGTCATATTAATATGCCACTTTTCACTCAGTAGATCTGCGGAGGTGTCCACATTCCTAAGAAGACACTAGATGATGCTAGTCTTTTGTTCTTTTTCACATTTTGAGTATCAAGATCACAGACTGTTTTATGATGGCCTCATCTGCTCTTATTCATACCTATGTGAGGACTTCTGTCCTTATCTACGCTCTATGTACTTATACCACAAAAGTATCTATTAGTTATGGTATTCACAGCTGAAGCAAGGTGACTTCCTGCCAGTGTGATTGACATCAGGGGCCTTGTATTTATCAAAATTCCAGAAGCCAGAATTGCTCTGAGGCATTGCAACATTCACAGAACAAGATGTCACAGGCTGAATTGACAATAACAGAACTATTTAAAACATCTCCCGCAAGATCACAAAATAAAGTTTTTCTCTGGCCATCTCATTGCTTAAATAAATTTACAGAGTATTTTCCTGTCAAAATACATACATACAAACATATCATATATACAAACTCACTGAATGTTAGGTCTAAAACTGGAGAGATCATATCATCCAATTTCATCAGTGTAGTACACAAAACACAGAAAATGCTTTTAAAAAAAAGACCCTCATCTTCCAGGTTAATTTTCTTTTACAAGGAAGGAAATTATGTTAGCTCTCCTGAGCAGTTATTTTTCAATAGTATATTCTTTACTTTGTTCTTTAGGTTAAATGCCTGTTGGTTTCACTAATGACTGTCAGAATCAAAAAGATTAAGCAGATCGAATTGGTTTTACCAAAACACTATTGGGATTGGTTTTACCAAAACACCATTGGGATTGGTTTTACCAAAACACTATTGGGATTCCTAGTTTTAGATTTTTATTTCATTTGATGTATTTAAATCCTTTCCATCATTAAATTCTCCAAGATATATTTAAATAGGAACATCTATACCAACTCTAGAAACTAGGGTTTCAAGGAAGTACAGCAAAATACATTTCAGGTGAAGCAAATTTGGGAAATGGTTGAATGATTCACCACAAGAAAAGGAAAACCAACTGGCAGAACTAATATGAATGACCTCAGAGAACCCAGTCCCTTGGCTTGGAGTAGCTGTGGCAGAATATACTCAAGTTCACCCCGGGGGTCAGTTGATGAAAGGGCAAACCTTAATCCAAAAGAGCTTTACTTTAAGAAGCATACAAAAAAATAGTCAATTCACAGTGAATGAGAGAAATATGGGGAACTTAACTCATAGCTCATATTTGGTGTCCACAGATTCCCATGTCCACCTTATTTCTGACTCTTAGGAAATAGGGACTCTAGTTTCAAGATGGCAGGCTGAGTACAAGCATCACATCTTCCTACCACCAAATATGCACATATACACACACACACTCCACACACACACACACATGCCACATGCACACACACGATATGCTTAAAAATCAAAGAAACAAAAAGAACTCTTATTGGGTTATAAACTGCAAGTAATCCTTCCAAAAGAACAGAAATAGCAGAGGAAAGCAGCACCTAAGAAACTCACATGAAAGTTTTGCCACAGAAGGTAGGAATAAGAGCCTCAGGATTATTCATGTCAGCGGAGGCAGGAGCTAAGAATAGGAAGAGATGCAGAGTCAACCAACAGAGTAGTTACTGTAGGTGGAGTTATCCTGTAGTTCTCGCCATTTCCAGATAATAATGAAGTGGGAATTACAGTACAACTCTACATAGCAAAACCTATGAGATGCAGTTATAGCAAGGGAAATGTACTATGTTAAATGCATTCATTAAAAACAAGGAAAGTTGAAAGTAAATAAATGATGTTTTTAACTGAAAGGCCTAGGAGAAAAACAGCCAAGAGAGAAATTAGTATTAACTATGAAAACAGATTTAAAAATGCAAGAGTAGCCAAGAATATTTTGAAAAAGAACAAACAGAATGTAATTACCCTACTAGATATTTAAATATACTATAAATCTTAAGTATTTAAAACATTGTATTGTTAGCACAACAGAAGACAAATACATTATGGAAACAGAATAGCCATAGAACACATACAGGCATAAAAGAAAAGATTAACACGTTAGACTATACAAGTAGAACTCCAACATGTTTAAAAGTACCATAAAGATGACTAATAAGTGACTAAGAGAAGAAACTTCAATAAATGCAACAAGGGATTAATATTTCTTATGTATATTAGAAATTCTTACAAATACAAACAATCCAATAGAAAAAGCAAGAAAAGGTTATAGACAGGCAATTCCAAAAGAGGAAAATAAGAATGTCTTTTAAACATATGAAAAGTGCTTGATCAAAGAAGAAATCTGCAAATGAAAAATAAAATAATGAGGTATAATTCTTCCTTATAAGCTTAGCCAAAGTTTGAAGGTTTGACAATTTCAAGTTTTGACAACCAGAGAGGGAGAACTTTTAAACCACTGTGGAGGTAATATTGCTGTGTCTATTAAGTTTAAGTATAGTTTCTTTAAGACTATGCAATTGCAATCGTTGATGAGCAACCTAGAGAAACAGTGCTGCAAGTACAAAGAGTCATGTTAAAAATATGTTCATAATAGCACTGTTTTGAAAGCAAAAGTTTAGAGAAAACCTAAAGTCAAATACTAGAGAAAGAGTTAACTTAACTGTGACATCTTAAAAAAATAAGAACTATGCTATAGATATTAACAGGGAAATGTCTCTAAGACTCCATACTGTTGAGTCAGATGAAGAGAAAAATTAGTACAATGAGTTTCTCTCTCTCTCTCTCTCTCTCTCCATATATATATATAATATAAATATATACATATGTTACCTATATGTAACATATGTATATATGTATATAATAATATACATATACATAATATAATACATACTTACAGATGTTACCTGTTACATATATATGGGTGCATATATATGTATATACATATATTTATGTATAGTGTACACATAATTTATATAAGTATTTTAAGCTTAATTGATATATAATATCATATTTTATTTATGATTATAATTATATATTAAATAAGTTTAATCTAATATATTATATTATTATTCATATATAATATTTTTATATAATTATACATAAATATATATAAATTTTAAGAAGAAACTTAACTGATAATATTACATAGGATCTCTTAAATGATAACGATTCTTCTGGCTATAATTTAGAGTATCTGAGAAGATAGTGCCAGAAGTCAGGAAAGAAATGTTAGTTTATTTATCTTTCTTTATATTTTTTAGAAAATGTTTTTAAATGTATAATTACCTTGATAATTCTTAGTATCACAATGCTAAAGGGATTGCCGGTCTTAGAAGGTATAGCATATTTCTTTAGTACTTGCACTATTTATTTTGTGTGTGCTTAATTACATAAGTTATAAATAGAGACCATTTGATTAGAAAAATCTTAGAGAACTTTATTGGCTAATGGAGTCACCTCCTCTCCTATGGTATGTTACCTGCCCCACACTCCCAACATACACTCCGTTGCCCTGGACCACTCTTGACTCCAAGCAAATATTTTGTAAATGCAAAGTCCTTTCACACTACATTCACTAATTCTTTAATGTAATTCCATGACTTTCTCACAAACAACTATATGGCAAAAGTAGAAGGTTAAAAGAACTTCATCAGCACCAGGAAGAGGTAATTTGCTACTAAGACTTCACTTTGGCTCAAGAGATCCGATCTTCTCCATTACTATTAAAAATAGGCTATGACCAAACTCATTGGGGACCTATGCCAAATTTCAAAAATCTTAAATATAGTACAATTTGGAAGAAATACATACCTATCACCATTCCATCCTTAAACTTTCTTTGCAGAGATGTTATAATTAAACACAAGGTTTGAAGGTATGCTTGACTAACACAGTTGTGCTAATTTGCTGGTAAGTCAAAAACATCATGACTTGTCATTTTCCCTAGCAATGAAACAGGAGAATAAGGATTACCTTAGACTTCTTATTAACTAACATTAGAGTTCTGTAAAATTATTAATATTGTTACTCAAAGATACATTGGTGACTATATACAGTGAGTTGAGGAAGGTCTAAGTATTAAGCCAAAGGCTGAAACTAAGTGAATTTGGTTATATAAAAATCAAATATTTCTCTAAGAAAAAATAAAAAAAACATTTCTAAAAATAAAAATCACAAAATATATCCAAATCTTGATTTCTGTACCATTCTATGATAAAAAGAACTGGTGCTCTTTGGAAAAATAGCTGATTCTAGTGCTGGAGCCAGGAGTAGTACAAGTTGAGCCTAGAGCATCTTGTTGTGCCAGGTGACAGGGAAGTTCTCAAAAAGGGGTGGAGCAGGGGGGAGTGGAGGTATGTTGAAAGATCAAAGGAGTCAACTTTAATAGTTACCAATGGCTAAATCTGGAGTAATTTGAACACTTTGATAAATAACTGTATCATTGGATTATAACTGAAAGGATACAATAAATATTCATGAGTCTATTGGCAAAAATAAATGATTGAATAAATAAATAGAAAGTAAAGGGATAAGTCTTCCTTTCAGAAGAACTACAATTAATAACTGTAGAAGAAATGAAGGAATTAGAAAATCACCCTTAGACTGAGACCATACAGTAATAATTTCTGCAAGCAAGATACACCAATGAATACTAAAAATTAGTAAGCAAAACTTTAGGATAATTTGCATTGTTTCAAAATGTCTTTCCCAAAATACATTAATTAGTGTGGTCATTTTAACATATCACCACAAATTCCTTTCTATCTTTCCTTCTGGATGGTGAAGATTAATTCCTTTCCCCTTGAGTGTGAGCTACACTTAGTGATTCCCTTCTAACAAACAGAATACTGAAAAGGAAAAATTATAACTTTGCAATGGAAAATCCTATCAAACATGAAATAATCAAGGTCAACACCAACAGTGATAAGTTGTGTTGACATCATGTGCTCCCCAGCATGTTGTAAAGAGAATGGGTCTTGAAAGTTAGAAATCTGGGTCTTAAGCTACCTCTAAAATGAAGTAATGAGAAGAGTTAAGAGATAACTGCCGTAGTCTATATGAAAAATGATTGACCCTGAACATGAAATTTAGTGTCTTTATGTGAATCTGTAAAATGTAAATAATGCTCTTTTATTGTTACCAGAACTTTTATATGAATATAGCATTAGGTATTAGAGAGATCAAATAGATAAGTGTTTAGTATGCACTTCCTAGTTATAAATAAAAACAAAACAAAACCAAACACTTAAACTAAGATAACCTATCTGAAGGTCATATGTGTGTAAGTGAGTAAATGTGTGTGTGTGTGTGTCTGTGTGCACTCACGCATTGAGACTGGTGGAGTAGGAGGTCAGAGAGAGATGCAGAAATTAAATAAGACTAGTACTCCAGGACATCCCCAACTCCATATATACATATGTGCAACATAAGAAATGAAATAGAATACTATAGTGTCACATGGCCCCTCTGGGTATGTAGCTGCAAGATCTTATACAGGTAAAATTCCTTCATTGGGCTTCCCTGGTGGCACAGTGGTTGAGAGTCCGCCTGCAAATGCAGGGGACGCGGGTTCGTGCCCTGGTCCGGGAAGATCCCACATGCTGCGGAGCGGCTAGGCCCGTGAGCCATGGCCGCTGAGCCTGCGCGTCCGGAGCCTGTGTTCCGCAACGGGAGAGGCCACAACAGTGAGAGGCCCGCGTACCACAAAAAAAAAAAAAAAAATAATCAAAATAATCACTTATCATCCTACCAAAGAAAACCTTTGAATTCTTCTGTTGCTGATTCTCTACTAGTCTTTGCTGTCTTCTTCCATTAAAGGCATATTTACAACAAAATAACGTAAAAACAAAATACTTTAGAGATTCATCATTTTAGGTAGGACAATCTACCTAGGTGTTTATAATATAGCCAGTAATATTTCAGTCAGGAAAGAAACCATTAATAGTATAGGACCTTTTTATTCTACCTAAAGGGTATTTCTGCCTCTGAATATGTTTTGGAAAAGCACTAGAAACAAATTATCACAATGCTACATATTGAGAATCAGTGAACAGGTGTGTATGAGCTCCATCTTTGATGAAAATAACTAGAAAATAATTTCCTCATTTTATTGATAATTTACCAGTAGAGTTTTTAAATTTCAGCAGTTTTTGTTTCCAAGGAAATGAAGAAGAATTGCAGAGAATGATTTCAGGAAACAGAGACAGTAAGCTTTCCCAAACTGCTTTTTAATTTTTTTTAATTTTTTTTATTTTTTTATTTTTTTTTTGCGGTACACGGGCCTCTCACTGTTGTGGCCTCTCCCGTTGCGGAGCACAGGCTCCGGACGCGCAGGCTTAGCGGCCATGGCTCACGGGGCCCAGCCACTCCGCGGCATGTGGGATCTTCCCGGACCGGGGCACGAACCCATGTGCCCTGCATCAGCAGGCAGACTCTCAACCACTGCGTCACCAGGGAAGCCCTCGCGTACTGTTTTGATTACACAGTCATAGAAGTATAATTTATGGAGATATTGATTTGTCAGGCATTTTTGCTGTAATCCCTTCTGCTTTCTTTCTCCAGTAAGACAGCTGGGCCTTTCTTGGAGAAGTTTGTGTGCAGTAGCTCATTGAAGAGATTATGCTTGGTTTGTGCCATCAGGGGTAGGTGGGAAGAGCAGAAAGTAGAAAGAAGAAGGAAAGGAAGAGATAATATGAGAGAACTGAGGAAGATTCCCAAGTCTGAGAAAGAACAGAATTAGATAGAGAGAAAGTATTTTCTTAGCCCATCAGGGACAGCACTAAGGAAGTATCAGGACCAAAGAAGGAGATGGCTATGTGCAGAATCCAGGTAAGCTAGGCTCTAGTCTCAGGGCTCTGGATTTCTGCAAAGATACCCAGGCCAGGACAGAAACAGAGTTGCTGGATTGTGTAGAACCACAAGGGCTTAGAGATATTATCAGTAGGATGCACTGTATGTGAATGAGCTCACATACAATGAGCTCGCTTGTTAGTAATCATACTACCCTCATGAATTCTTATGCAATCTGAAGGCATGAAACTACCTGAGCCTCCACCCCTGACTAATAAAGGACTGTGGCATCACTGAAGTACTTCAGTTTGGCAAATAAGACTCATGTTGTCTTCCCATGTTTTTATGATCACAAATGAAGTTTCCAAGTTTTTCCTGTTTCTTATTCCTCATTGATTGGTGTACAAA
Source organism: Monodon monoceros (assembly GCF_005190385.1). Lineage (NCBI taxonomy): Eukaryota > Metazoa > Chordata > Mammalia > Artiodactyla > Monodontidae > Monodon > Monodon monoceros. The sequence goes on from NW_021703772.1 coordinate 26,007,405, forward strand.
CACCTCAGAGAGTCCCACTCTTTCTGTACATAGACTATTGAATTTATTTTCCTTCCAATTAATGAAAGCTGACAATTATAGGCCAGTTTATGTGTTTGCAATGGTGCTTTCCAATCCATTTTAATGTTAGTGTTGTGTTTACAAAGGATTCCTTCCTTGTACTGGCACTTCCTGGTTTAAGAAACCAAATCATTTTTGGTAACATTAACAGTGGTGCTACTTTCAAGAAGAAAGCTCTCAGTAGAGGATCTAGTACATACACAAAAGACAAAGAGAAGGAAATCACAGCATACCACTATGGAAAATCGTCACAAAGAAAAACATCAAAAGAGGAAGAAAGAAACAAGGAAACTACAAAAGAGCCAGAAAACAATAAGATGGCATTAGTAAGTCCTTACCTAATTAATTTAAATGCAAATGAATTAAATTACGTAATCAAAAGGCATAGAGTGCCTGAATGGATAAAAAAACAAGACCCAACTATTTTCTGCCTACTAGCGATTCACTTCAGCTTTAAGGACACACATAGGCTCAAAGTGAACAGATGGAAGAAGATATTTCACACACATGGAAACCAAAAGAGAGTAGGGGTGCTATACTTATATCACACAAAATAAACTTTAAATCAGAAACTGAAACAAGAAACAAAGTCATTATATAATGATAAAGGGGCCAATTCATCAAGATGACATAAAAATTGTAAATGCATATGCACCCAGCATCACAGCACCTAAATACATTAAGCAAATACCAACAGATGTAAAGGGAGAAATAGACAACAATAATAAAAACATATGCTTGGGAAATATCAGAGTATAGGTCATATCTAAATCTATTAAGATAAATGCAATCACTAAAGAGTGCCTATAAATAGGCAAAGAAAGGATCTGAGGTCTGAGCTCCAAGAGCTCCAACATAGAGAGGTAAGAGACATGAGGAGAAATGAGCAAATGAAACTACCAGAGTAGACAGAGTTAGGAGAAAAATCTAGGGGAGTGTGGTGTTTTATAGGTCACGTACAAGAGAGTGTTTCAAGGAGAAGAATGTACTCATCCATGTGAAATGCTGCAGCTAAGTCAAGTGGGACGAAGACTGAAAGTTGACAACTGAATAAACCTGGAGGTCATACAGATGACTGTGAAAAGTGTGGTTTCAGTGGTGTGGTGTTGGCAAAAGCATGATTAGAATGTGCTGAGGAGAGGACAGGAGAGACTGGAGTCTTTGCTTAAAGTATTGAGAAGTAAAGCCCAAAATTTAGGATTTTTTCCATTTACTAAAAAACCTGCACACAGGAAAGGGTCAAGGGAACATTCATCATTCAGAAGCTTGTATTCATACATAAATGTGTATATATGTATATATATAGTTTATATATGTAAATATAATGTTCTATATGAAATATATTTAAATGTTTTATATATTATATATCTATGTAATAAATTCTGTTTTATATAATATATTGTATGTTTTATATATTTATATAAATTTATATATTATATTTATATAAATTAATTAATTTGGGAAAATTATTTTCTTAAAATAGAAAATTCATTTAGAGTTGTGCTGTAAAGAGTAGGCAGAGAAATGGGATGGTAACTTGAAGATTACTGAGGGCATGGAGAGTTTCTTGGTAATCTGGAAGAAACTGGATCATATTAACCTGACCATAATTTCTTCTATATTAAAAAATATTGTGAGTAGAGAGTGAAAATTGTTGCTTCAAGGGAGAATTGCAAGCTATTTACAAAATCCCTCCTTAAAATATATGCTTTGAGTAAATGCCTAAACACTCCTGGATAAGAACAGATCTATTGCTATGTGCTTCAGTACTTCCTGAATTTCCCTTACTGTAGTCATTATCACACTTAGTGGTTAATGTTTGTATAAATGACCTTCACACTAGATTTTAAATTCTGTAAAAGCAGACACAAAATTGATCTTGCTTACCAAACTAGTCTTAGTAACGGTGCATAGTAGGTGCCTAAAAAATACTTTTGAATGAATAAATAAGTGAATGACAATTGCAGAAATATAGTAAGTCTGCATTTTACAAGACTGGAAATAAATATTTTGATAGCTAAAATATTTAATATCTCAAAGTTCCAAAATTTATGTAGAATTAAAAATTATTGCACAATAGAAAAAATCATACAATGAATTCAGAGTGTTGATCAATAGTACAAAGTAATAAAATTTAAATTTTACTTAAATTTAATTCACCTTAGAAAAGTGAAATTTATAGATGGAAGATTTATTATATTTTTATAAAAGAAATAAGTGTGCTTTTGCAAATTATTTCTTCATATAATCAAAGAGGTAATTAATCATTTGCCCACTGGCCCATATTCAGTATAGAGAATTTTCCCCTCTAATATATAAATATATAATGAAAAGACAGCATAGAGAAAGAATAAGGACACAGGTTCCAGAGTCACACCTGGGGCTAAATTCCAGCATTACCATTTACTAGCTATGTAAATGGCAAGTTGCTCTCTTCTGTAATCCTCTTTCTTCAACTGTAAAGTGGAGTAACAGAAGTACCTGCCTCACAATGGGAGCAGTAAGTGCCTTAACAACTGTAACTCACAGAGACTAGCACATAGGAAAGCCACAGTAAACACTAGCTGTTATTATTTCAAATGATTTCTTCCCTACCTACTTTATCTGCTTTACTTAGGCTGCAAAATAGATGAAACAAATACTAGGCACTATCGCCCCCGTTAGGGAAGACTCCTAGCTGTTTCCCAAAATCTGCCCAGCTCTTCCTCCACAGTAATGGAATTATTTGCTCACATGGCTACCATATACTCTCAATTTCCAGTTTCCAGTTTCCATTCAATTACATTCTCTTCATTCCGTATGAGTGGAAGTGATAGAAGGCATTTCCAGGAAGATACCTTAAAAGAGCAGGGTTCCTGTTCCATTGTCACTTCTTTCCACTACCTGGAATGGCAACAACCAGAGCAAGCGTGCAAGTTCTGAATGAACTTATACATACACTGCTGTAACGGCTTACCACAATTTAGAGGCTTTAAACAGCACAGATTTCTCATTTTACAATTCTTCAGATCAGAAGACTAAAATCAGCCTCATTTAACTAAACCAAGGCGTCCACAGGGCTGGTTCCTTCTAGATGCCCTTGGGGAGTATCCATTTCCTTGCCTTTCCCAGGTTCCAGAGGCAACCAGCTTTCTCTGGTTCATGGTCCCTTGCTCTGTTTTTGAAGTCAGCAGCATATCATCTTCAAACGTCTCTTTCAATCTTTGACCTCTGCCTCCATTTTTCACTACTTTCAGATTCTGCTTTTGTCGTCACGTTGCCTTTTCTGACTTGGACCTTCCCATCTCCCTTTTATAAAGACCCTGGATATTATACTAGGTTCACCTGGATAAATCAGAATAATCCCCTTTCAGTCACATCTGTGAAATTCTTTGTGCCATTAAGGCAACATATTCACAGGTTTCAGGGATTAGAATGTGGACATCTTTGGAGGTGGACATTATTTGGCCCACCATGGCAACTACCTGCCTCAGTCCCTAAATGTCCGGATGGAGCAGAGCCACTCACCAATCTAAAAACACTCATCAGGTACCGTTTCTAAAAGACAAATTTCTTTGTTAGTCACTTTGTCCTGATTGACCACCATCAGTCTAACCTACCCTAATACATCCATTTTGCAGTTCTATATACATGTCATAGAATATTTAGAACTCTGTTAATGTGATTAACCACAGCAATTCATTATTCTGTAATGCAGCATGTACTCTGTGGTAGTTTGTAACTTATTCTCACTGTTCATTTTCTAATTTTTTTTTGTATAATGAGGACTTTTTTTTTTAAGAAAGTAACCTTAGAAATTAAATGTAAAGTGAGGCTGTGATCCTGTGTGTGTCAAAATTGTTGATATTGACCCTTGGATTCCAGATGGATCATTATAAAAAAAATCTTGCCAGTTATTCTCTAATTTCATACTGTGTACTCCATCTGTTAGCCGACTTGCTCTGGTTAGGGGCTGCTTAACTGGCTTATTCTCTACTGCTCCACAGAGACAAAACTCAACGGACATACACATATTATGTGTAAGTATATGTACTTAAATGTATATTGGAAGAATTCAATGACAGAATATAAACAAGGACAATAAGACATTAAAATCTAGCTTACCAAGTCTGTGGAACATTAGAAAAAATAACTAGACTAACCAACCAGTCCTAAGCTTTGGAGACAGGCACTGAAGGCTTGTTTATTCATTTTACATTTAGGTTAGAATTCAGACCCAAAGGATTTATGAACTTTAGCTTGAAATCTACTGAGTTTATAATAAAAGCTCTTAACAAGCATATAGTCAAAAGAAATGGCATCTGGAGTTACTAAGCCTATTCCTAAAAGGCAGTCAGATTTGTGCTTAAAACTATCGAATTTGGTGTGTCAGCTCAGTGGTCCATTCAAAACTGTGAGGTATGTGATGAAATCATTTTTAAGAACTTAAATTTCAAAAAATATATATGCTTTCATTTTTACTGACAAGGAAAATTATTAAGATGATAAAACAAAGGAAGTAAACTTTCATGATAGACAGTGACCTTTTGAATTGCTGCATGCTGTCCATTAGCTGGCACATAGGAAGTTCTACATTAATATATGCTGAACTAGTGATCTTAACTAGAAACTATTTAGTCATATCCATGATGTTGACTATGGCCATGAATTAATCATAGGGTAGCAGATTAAAGGGTGACGTATTTATTCATGCTCTTAACTACTTATGGGTTGGGCAAAATGTTCATTCTGGTTTTTCCATAACATCTTATTTTAGCAATGTCTACAGGGTTCTGGACCCATCTTATGTTCTGCTGTTTCATGTCAGATATGTGGTTGAAATACAGATGGCAAGAATTAGAACAGCTAGAATCCGAACACAATTCAAAAGCAGAATTGAATACAATTCAAAAGCTGTGTATTCTTATGTTACCATTCCAGAGTACGTTTTCTTTTAAGGACTACCCAAAGACAGTACCCATAGGACTGTAGTTTTTCTCCCTCCCCCTAAAACATTCCTCCTCCAGTGTCAGTCTTCAGCTTACACATGCTTGGTGAGTCATTTAAAGTAAAAAATCTATTTTATTGAAGAAAGGAAATCTTTAGGTATAAAATATGTTCAGAAAAGAAATCTTTTCATATAAAATATAACCAGACCAAGAGAGTGACAGGTACAGTGGGAATACAGGTAGTAGCTAGGCTTTGTCCTCTACTGGAATCCAGCAGTGGCATTTACATCAGGAACAGGTTAATGATGGGAGTAGAAGACAATAAGGAAGATAAAATTTTGACTGGGAGCTAATATGTTGGCTCAGGTCCAAGGATCCCCATTTGAGCTCTGCAGGGCTACAAGCAGAGATCTCTCTTCACCCTGGATACTTTGCTTTGCTGCCCAGGTAAAAATGTGTTGATTAACTACATGGCTTTGGTGCATAGAGGATATGTCAGGAGGTAATACTCTCACCAAAAATGTCAGTGACTTCTTAGAGAATACTAGCAGCATCTAGTAGTAGTAGTAACCAGTGGACCACAGGTGACTTTGTTAGCTGTGGTCAGGAATTGCAACTAGCATGGAGGAACGTGATGGGTCCTATGATAATGGAAATACTCTTCATGAACGCAAAAGAGATATGCCTAAGGACACCCAGAAATAACAGAGTTTAAGAAGGACTTTCCATCAAAAATAGGCATTGAGGTAAGAACTGGTGACACACTGGTTAATATTAAATTAAGTTTAGAGATCAGGGATTCAACATGAGGACAGTCTAGAAAATCTGAGGGAAAATGGTCTTTGCTAAGAACTTTTCAGATTGTGGCTTGAGAAAGAAAATAGACAATGGAAAACCAGAAAACTTTGACATTAGCTAATGGTAATACTCTGTTATAAAAAGATTGGAGAAATTAAGGCACTAAAATACTCAAAACTCAGCAACATATCTGATTCAAATATTATCAGAAAACTTCAAATTGAAAAAAAATATAGAAAATAAGAGGCAAAACAATTAAAATTTTCTTAATCCTCATTTAAGTTTCAATCAAGGTAATGGATTTATACTTAGGAAATCCCACCTGTGATTCTAGCATACAATGCAGGAAATAAAGGATTTGAGCCATGAAATGTTTCATTTTCTTTGAATTATAGCAGGGACTGCCTTCTCTGCTAGAAATCCTATATATTGAGGACATTCTCTGTGCCATTCTATTCAAATAACTGGACTGTGACGAATCATTCTTCCCTGGATAGTCTAGGATTCAGGCATACCAGGCAGCAATGGTTTGTATGGTAATAAAAGAAATGAGCCTCCATATACTGTTACACTATACAGTCAGACTTCTGCCATGACATTCATTTAATCTAATAAAGTGTGGAATCCAGGAGTCTTAATATTCACCATATTTCCTTAAGACTTCAAACAGATTTTAAAACATGTTATCACTGATTCAGTCCCTCCTGGCCACATACTGCATTATTGGGTGTAACTGTTAGCACCCTTTCCTTCAAATAGATATGATATTCCTCAGACCACTTTTTTGAAATAAAAAAGTTATTAAGATAAGACAAAGCTTGTTTTTAGAGTATTTTTAGGTCCACAGCAAAATTAAAAGGAAGGTACAGAGAGTTCCCATATATCCCATATCCCCACACATGCACAGCTTCCTCCACTACCGACATTTCACTCTGGAATGGTACATTTGTTCCAATCAATGAACCTCCACTGTCACATCATTATCACCCAAAGCCTGCAGTTTACATTAGGATTCACTCTTGGTGTTGTACATTCTATGAGTTTTGCGAAATGAGTTTTGAGAAATGCATCATGACATGTATTCACCATCGTAGTATCATACAGAGCAACTTCCCTGCCCTAAAAATCCTGTGTACTTTGCACATTCATCCCTCCCTCCCTACTAACCTCTGGCAACCACCAATCTTTTTACTATCTCCATATTTTTGCCTTTTTCAGAATCATATAGTATGTAACATCTCCAGATTGGCCTCTTTCACTTAGCAATATCCATTTAAGGTCCCTCCATGCTTTTTCATGGCTTGATAGCTTATTTCTTTGTAATGTTTCATTGTCTGGAAGTATCAGTTTATTTATCCATTCATCTACTGAAGAACATCTTGGTTGCTTCCAAGTTTGGGCAATTATGAAAAACATTTGCTATAAACATCCATATGCAGGTTTTGGTGTGACCATAAGTTTTCAATTCCTCAAATCTAGCACAATTACTAGATCATATGATAAGATTATGTTTAGCTTTGTAAGGAACTGCCAAACTGTCTTCCAGAATGGCTGTATGTATCACTTTGCATTCCCACCAGCAATGAATGAGGGTTCCTGTTGCTCCACATCCTCCTCAGTATTTGGTATTGTCAGTATTTTAAATGTTAGCAATTCTAATAGACATGTATTGGCATCGTGTTGTTTTAGTTTGCAATTCCCTATTGACATATAATGTTGAGCACCTTTTTTATATGCTTATTTGTCATCTGTATATCTTCTTTGTTGAGGCATCCATTCAGATCTCTTTTCCACCTTTTTATACTGGGTTGTTCATTTCCTTATTGTTGAGTTTTAAGGGTTCTTTGTATATTTTGGATAACAGTTCATTATCCAATAATGTGTTTTACAAATATTTTCTCCCAGCCTGTACTTGTTTTCTCATGCTCTCGACTCATCCCACTTTTTGATAATCAAGTTTGTTTTGGAAATAGAGACAACAAAAAAATAAAAACAAAACACATCTCCTAATGTATCACTTTTCTCATCTTACAGAGATAATGACTTTCCATATTTTCTCAAATATCCCATGCCTGACATCAAATTCCCCAGCTTCTGTAAGGCCACTTATAAAACTGCAAATTTTTTGCATTTTAGGTGATCTTTCATTATTCCACTCAGGAAATTTTAGTTTCTTCAAAACCGTCTTGTCACCAAGAAAGATATGATGCAAATATTATGTATTTGCTGTTGAACTTAAGTGAGGCCATGCAGATGGGCAGAAAGAACACAGACTGTGCAGTTAGAAGACTTGGGGCTCATTCTCAACTTTGCACTCACTAGTAGCAGCATTCTTGGGCAAATCACTCAGTATCTCCATACCCCTATTTCCTTATTCGAGTAGGAATTCAAATAACTGCTATGCCACTTCAAATTGCACTGCACAAATATGTGCCTATCCTAGAAGCTTAAAGTGCCATCAAATCTTAAGCACGATTATTACAAAGACATAATGTATCCTTGAAACATTCTCTGGTCGGCTGTTTTTGCATTATAACCCCCCCCCCCCCCCGAATATGTAGGATTTATTCTGTCATGTTTGTTGGCCTGTGACTGGCAAGCAATTACAGTGAGTAATTCCATTTTAGGAGAAGATAATAAAACATGATATCATAACTACCCACAGAGCCTCAAAAGTATTTATATTTCCTCTAATAACCTGGTGTGATGCTGTTAATCTTGACAACGGCTGCCTGGCAGGTGCTGGGGAGCTGAATCTTCATATTCTCTCACTGTTTGCTAACTCTTCCACAGGGAAGAATCTAAGCTATTAAAATGCAATAGCCCTGCTCTATTTTTAATTACATTTAGTTTATTAGAGGAACAATCAGATGCATAACAAATACTGGGAACAGACTTTCCTCCATTACCTCAATAAAGGCCTAGAACACTCCATCATTTACAAAATGGGTCAGGGGAGCCATTCCTTCACTTCTCTTCACCAAGAGAAGTTAAAACACAATTTAAAGAAGAGAAATGTATCACTTCCAAAGGGACCCAATTCTTTCCTGATGATTTCCCCTTTGATCCAGTTAACCTTTTCGTTCTAAATCTCATCAACATAACCTTTATGTAAATAAGTAGATACTTGCCAGGTAAGTATCAGGATGGAAACTACAAAATTTTTTCTTCCATATCAAGTACAGTCTCTCCATAAAACAAACGATAAATGCATAGTATATAATATTTCCTTTAGAAGAACTCTGCAGGTTGTAAGTTACCAATAAGTATAATTCTCAGTTCTGAAGACAATAGGCTGTGTTCCTTGGTTGACCAAATCAATCCAGTTCCTTTCAATACACAGCATTATAAAAGCTGTAATTTCATGCATTATTATGTGCAAATAGAATTTAAGAATGCTTTTCATTTTATGTATAAAGAAAGGTATATACCATAGAAGAAGAAGAATATATTTTCCACATTCATCATAAAGCTGTTTTCCAATCCCATTTGTGAACTGAGTCTATATTTTGGGCAAATGGCCATTATCATTAATCACCTAGAAAAGCCAGAACATGGCAGGGCATGAAATGTAGATTGCCTTTTTTTTCTCTCTTCTATTTTGAGGGTGGAATTGTGCTATAATTTTCAAACACTGTATAGGACTATTACAACACAGAGCACAGATGCAAATGGGGCAAATGATTAAAGAAAGTATTAGAGAACAGACCAAGTAGGAGTGCTTGATTTGAAAGTGTCAACCATCAGGGCTATGTGTTTATTTTCGTTTTGTTAATATTAAATGCTACTCTGATAAATATTTTGGTTTCTCCTTAATCCCCATGAATTCCTATTTAAAAAATAGTCAGTGTGGGCTTCCCCGGTGGCGCAGTGGTAGAGGGTCCGCCTGCCGATGCAGTCCGGGAAGATCCCATATGCCGCGGAGCGGCTGGGCCGGTGAGCCATGGCCGCTGGGCCTGCGCGTCTGGAGCCTGTGCTCCGCAGCGGGAGAGGCCACAGCAGTGAGAGGCCCGCGTACCAAAAAAAAAAAAAAAAAAAGCCAGTGACCTCCCTGATAAGTTGAGTTGCACTTGAAAAGGGGAAAAAAGAAAAAGATTACTCATGATGGGTTTAATTCTACTTACCAACTTTAGAAAAAGCTAAAAAAATGTACTGCATATACTCAGATTTTTGGTTTACTTAAATATGATTTCTTCTAGAATTTGTAGAAATGTTGTTTTTATTTACTTTATCATCCTCAGTCTTTAAGAATAAAATGACAACAAATGATACGAAATTGAGGTAAGTAGAGAGAAGTATGTAAAAGAATACATTTTACATATATTTTAATCAGTCAAAATCAATTCATAAACATTTCTTAAGTATCATTTAATACATTCAATGAATATGTATGCAGCACCTACCATGTACAAGATAATATGTTACCCACCAGAGATAAAGTAGGGAAGAAAATAGAGTCTCACTACCTGTGGAGCTTATAGACTCAGGGAAAAGAAACACAACAGAAATTAAGTACATTTTGATGAGTATTACAAAGGATAAATAAAAGGCACTATTGAAATTATAAAAGTTTGAGTGGGATGGGTAGGGAGAGAGTTAAGGAAAGACTCACCAAGAAAATTATGATTAAAATAAGACTTGAAAAATAGGTAGAGATTGCCCACGTGAAGGGAGATGGTGGGAAGTGAGTTCTAGATTAGCCTGTGCAGAAGGTCTGAGGGAATAAAGCACATGGCACCTTAAGGAGCTGAAAGATGGCAATGTGTCTAGGGCTTCAGGGTGGGTGGCATTAGGTGAGGCTGGAGAAGTAGGCAGTGACAGTTCACACAAGGCTTTATGTTAAGTATTTGGGACTTTAATAAGGAAAATGGAAAGACATTAAGGGACTTTAAGCAGGGGGGTAACTAAATTAAATTTTATAAAGATTACTCTGTCTTCATTATAGGATACAGAGGGAGGCCAGAGCTGTTACATAGATTCCTACTAGTAAAGAACAGCAAAATTCCCCCACTGTACAAGTATCAGGTGACAACTTCATGAAAATAAACAAGCCTCAACATCATAGTACTCTAAGCCTTATGCTACCTATATAAGTAACAGTGGCTTTGACAAGGATGTTGAGTGAAAACAGAGATAAGTGCACAGGATGGAAATACCTTAATGAAACTGAAAAATAAGACTTAGTGGCTGTTAGAAGAAGGATGAAAGAGTGAGAAAAGCCAAGAAAAGTCCAGATTTCACACTGAGGACCCAAGAGACATTAAATCTTCCATTAGAGTTAGTTTGGGGGAATCAGTGTGTTTAGCTCTGTGATTAACAAAAAAGAAAATAAGACATTTCCTGATCCTCAAAAAATTAAATGCCTAAATCCAAATTCCAAAAACAAAATAGAGGCTATTTAAGTGGTACATGGTACAATAACGATTTTATGGGTAACATAAACCCTGAATGAGCTGAAGCAGTCAGAAAAGAAACACTGTGGAAATTATGTCACTTGACCTGTGCTTTGATGAAGTGGCTGTAAAACTGAGTGAAGGGTCAGTGGGTAGTTATAAAGGGTCCTGAGGAAGATATGCAGTTATAAGAATCAGCAGTCTTGGAGAATTCTGATGGCCTTGAAAGCCAAAATAGAGGCTTGGACTTGGAATAGTGTAGATATCATGGAATGACTGTAGCAGGAAATTTGAGGTTCCTGCCGATGGTAGTAAGTGATAGGCGAGAAATGACTGGCAGATCAGATTGAAGACAGAGAATGCAGATAGTATGGCTGTGGCAGAGTTTCAGGCACAAATCAACACAGCTCTGGACCACAGACACGTTAGTGGAAATGGACAGGAAATGTATATTGTAAATTATTTCAAATAAACAGGTAAGAATAAAGAATTGAGATAATAAGCATCTGTGTATCCACTACTCAGCTTTATCAAATCTTACTAGTAGTTTTTATTTGGTTCTAATTTTTTTCAAAGAATTTTCAAAGAACATACATAACTGACATTCCCTGTTGCATTTCTCAAGAGATAACTACTATTGTAAATTGAGTTTTATCAATTCCATGAATCTATATGTTTACTTCATAGTTAGGTATTATAATTTATGATTTTATTGGTTTTTATTCTTTATATAAATGGCAGAAAACAGTATATACTATTCAGCAACTTATTCTTTTCATGCAACAACATTTAACCATGTCAACAAATGATGTTTTTTCCTTTTAAAGGCTGTATAATTTTGTGCTACAACTATAACATAATTTAATATTTATATTCTTGATAGGCAGTTAGGATGTTTTTAGTTTGGGCTGTTAAAAACAAAGCCTCAACATTGTTGCATCTCCTTACGCATAAGTTCTTATGCATTTTCTCCCACTTATAAAACTGTCCCTCGGTATCAGCAGGGAATTGGTTCCAGGACCCCTGTGATACCAAAATCCACAGATGCTCAAGTCCCTTATATGAAATAGTATGTGCATATAACCTACACATATCCTCCTGTATACTTTAAATCATCTCCAGATTACCTAGAAGACCTGGTATAATGTAAATGCTATGTAAATAGCTGCCAAAGCAAGGCAAATTCAAGTTTTGCTTTTTGGAACTTTCTGGAAAAAAATTTGGAATATTTTCAATCTGCGCTTGGTTAAGTCCTCTGATGCAGAACCTGTGGATATGGAGGGCTGACTGTATACCATGAAGCAAAATTTGATGGCTGTATGGTAAAAGCATCTTCACATTTATTAGCTATTGTTAATTTATTCTCCAAAATGGTATTTTCTATTTTCACCAACTGCATTACATATGTGTTAGTGGATTTGCATATCTGTGTCAAAGCTTTGGCAATTTAATAGACGCAGAATGGTTTCCAATTTCTTTTTAAGCTTCATTTTCATGGTTACAATGGTATAGGCCTGTTTTCCTTATTGGGCTTCCTCCTTTGGAAATTGTTTATGTATTTCGTGTATTTTGTTTTGTGTTCCTATTGATTTATAGGAATCTTTTATAACTAGTATTTTGTTAGTTATTGTACTGCAAAAACTACTTATTCCGAAGTTTTTTCTTTTAGTCTTTATGGTATCTTTTATGGAGTACGTAAAAAAAAAAAAAAAAAAGTGATCAAATGTATGTGTATTTTCTTCACTGTTTGCAGTTTTCTTTATCTTATTTAAGAAATTCTGTCTTACTTAGAGGTCTTAAATTAATTTTATCTATACATATTTAGGACCTTAATCTATCTGAAAATCGTGTTTGTTTGTATGGTGAGGAAGACACCTGATTTTATTTTATTTTTCTATTTCCCTGTCACTATGTATAAAGCAATTTATTATTTCCTCCTTTTTTGTAATGCCAACTGTGTTATATATAAAATCATTCTTATATGTATGGGTCTCTTTGCAGATCTTTATTTTGTGCCAGTGGTATATTTTTGCTAATTCCACCACTCTAAATATTATAGTTCTATAGTAAGTCTATGTATCTGGTAGACCAAGCTCTTCTCATTACTCATCAAAATTTCTGTGCCTGTTCTGCTTATTTCTTCTTACGTGTGAATTTCATGGATGACATTTCTAATTCTACCTAAAACATCTGCTGGCAATTGCAGTTATATTAAATTTATATATTAATTTGAAAAAAACAATTATTTTAGTGTTACTGATATTTTCCAACCCATGCATAGGTACTGGTCTCTACATTTATGTACAATCAGGCCTCTGGTTCCACATCAGTGGGTTCAACAAAACACAGATCAAAAATATTTGGGAAAAGATATTCCAAAAAATTCCAAAAAGCAAAACTTGAATTTACTGTGCACTGGCAACTATTTACATAGTATTTACATTGTATTAGGTATTCTAAGTAATCTAGAGATTACTTAAAGTATACGGAAGTATGTGTGTAGGTTATATGCAAATGCTATGCTATTTTATATAAAGGACTTGAGCATGTATGGATTTTGGTATCCATTATTTTGTAATTTTATCCCCAGAGGTTTGAACACTTCTAGTCACAATTATTCCTGGGAAACATTGCTTTTATTGTTATTATAAACTGAAGTTTTATCCCTTATATTTTCTAATTAGCTTTGTCTCTGGCATATAGGATTTTGGTATATTCAATTTGTATATTAAAACCTAAATCCCAAAAACCTTATGAGAGCATCAGCTCTCTAGTAAATTCAGAGCATGAAGATTATTTTGAATATTATATTATCTGCAAATAAAGTTATAATCTGCAATCATATTATCTGCAAATAATCACATTTATTATGAAAATAATCATATTATCTGCAAATAGTTATAGCTCTTCTTTTCCAGCTCTTTTTCTCCTCATATATGTATTTTATATTTTGAATATGATAATAATTTTTGTATTTAATAGCTCACTTTCATGCTTATTTTCTTGTGGGTACTGATGCACCAGACTTACTTCTACTGTCTCACTTTGTGTTTTCTTCTTTTCCTTCACTCTCCTTCTTTTGGATGGGTCAATTTTTTAGTATCATTCTTTTCTCCCTCTGTGGTAGGTGGACTCTAAGATGACCCCCAATGATCCCATCTTTTGTATTCATGCCTTTATGTAATCACTTCTCCTTGATTCTCTGCTAATGAATAGAGTACAGAAGAAGTAATATTTGCCACTTCCAAGAATAGGTTATATTAAGTCTATGGCCTCTGTCTTGGAAATGCCCTCTCATTTTTTTTTTTTGAATGCTCACTTTGGGGAAGCCAGCTGCCATGTCATGAAGCAGCTCTGTGGAGAGGCCTGGTGAGTACACTTGAAAGCAGATCTGAGGCCAGCTAACAGCCATGTGAGTGAGCTTAGCAGCAGGTAAGAATCATCAAAGATGTGTACAGACAAAGAAGTGGAGACTACTGCCATAAAAATAGTTGAAATAATAATGATCTTTGGATGTGGACAGGGTAAGAAGGAAAATGATGACAGAATATTTCAGATAGACATGGAACTGGAATCTAAAAGACTCTAAAGAGAATGGGAAGTACAAAGTGAGCAAGAATAATAAAGACAATCCACACATGAAAGAAGGTTTAAAGATGGGAAAGCAGATAAGACATAGAAATATAACATAAAGAAGTTTAAGAACTTTCAACCAGGAGAAAGTATCTTGCTGCAGAGACAAAGAGAAAAGTTATGTGATATGAAATGCAATACTGGGCACTATGGATCAAAATTGACATAGTCAAAATGATTTAGCTCTTCTGCAAAGGCAGAAGACCTATAGGGATGTCTGCTCGAGTTTTGAGTTTTATTATAACTGAAAAAGCAACAAAATGCTTTGCTTATTCTTTTTCTTACTTTTTAAGATCAAATCACTTCCACAGATTTTGAAGTAATTTAAGGAAGTTTACTTGTTCTTAATAATTATATTCTTAATTTGGTTTTTTTTAGAAAAGAGTCCATACAGAATTAGGAAATATAAAAGGTGTGTGTGTGTGCGTATATATATATACATAAAGATTTTGAAGAAAAGATTTGCTCTTTTTGAAAGGAATTATAATAAACCAAATAATTATTTCTTGAAATATAACACTGTGCAATCTAATGAGATGTTTCATTGCTGCTAAAGTCAGCTTATCAAAGAATGGTGGTGACAGTGAAAAACAGTAAATTTTTAAATTAGAATCTTGCATAAACCATTTTAAACCAATCACTTATTTTAATTAAAACATTCAGTTCCCATTTAAATCATAAATTTTCATAAACAAATGCAATGTTTTGCTTTAGTGGTATTCTTTTTTACTTTAGCCCATCCACTGTTTCTCTGTGAGGTTTGAATTAAGTTAATAGGTTTTTCTGGTTTGTTTTTACTTATTTTTTTTAAAATAATAGCACAATTTCTCATAGCATAACTCCTTTTTGACTCTGAAAAAAAATCATTATTCTTCAAAATAGAAAAATAACATTTTAGTCCATAAATTTCATCATTATCTTTCATTTTGATTAGCCATAACTTGGGTGTGTGGGTATGTGTGTGTTTGAACATTTGGCATTATTTCCTTTGCCCAAGATCATGCTGTACACTCTAAACAAAACAGACTAACACCTGTCACATTAACAGTGATGGTCTTTAGCTTAGTAGCAGAATAAACAATATGATATCATGAAAAGTCAGCTGACAACTCCCTTGTAGCAAAAGTAATTGTGTTGACTCTGAACAACCTGGAATGAAATATTCCTGACAAAAAGCTGACATTCTGCATGTCCTTGGGTAAGTCAAATGACCTTCTGTATTCACAGGATATTAGCAATTTCTTAATACAGCACAAAATTCTAACAGTAATAATAGTTTTGCCATTTTTACAATTTCCACTGGGTATGTGTAGCTTGGTAGATGATGTGATATGCAGTGCTTTCGTATCTCAAAATATTTCTTTCTCTGTAACTTATTAACTATATAATCTTTATGACAGGGCCCAGCATCATGTGTACAAATAAGGAGTAATAGATAAACTATTCCTTTAGCTGGATAACATTTAGCAAAAATGGTTTTGAATACAATAGGTCCATAAACACAAGAATTTGTGTTTATTTACTGATGTGTCCCAAAAACCTATTGATAAAATAATGACTGGCAAGAGGTAGATGCTTAACAGGTATTTGTTGGATGAATTGTTGAATGGAAGACAGTTGACTAGTTTCTCATGCTAAGTTGTTATTTCTCTCAGATCTACAATCATCACTCAAAGCCTGTACTATTAACTGCGTTTAAACGGTATCTCAAAAATGCATTAAAACTCTATAAAAGTCCATCTATTAACACTAACATGACAGTGTAGTCTATGTGTGTCTAGCACTATGAAAATTTGCCACGTTTATGATGTGAGGGTGAAACTGCATTGTCATTTGTAATACAGGGAAAATAGTGTCCTCTAATACCCCAAAAGACTATGTCCAGCACCACAGTTAACATAATGGTAAGAATTCTTCACCTCCATCAGGACTCCTTGGGTAGGCAGGGGATATTTTAAATTGTGTATTTATAATCACTTAGCCAAAGGCAAGCACAGAAAATGTGTTAATTTACTGTGAAATTTGACCTAGATGATTTGTGCTTAAATACATAAAATGAAGATACTGACTTACGCGGAGTTCTGTAACCTATAAAAGTCCTCACTTAACCATTTCAGAGATAAAGCAGTTTTAGGGGTGTTAATTTACATATCTAAACTAAAATGTAAAAATTTGCATTACTATATTAAAAGGTAAAAATTTTTAAATACAGAAGGAACTCATGTATACTTAGCATTTACCATGTGTATGGCACTCTGTTCTTAATGATATCTATCATCTATCTATCTTTAGAGGGAGAGAGAGAGATAGAGACCCTAGTTAACTGTGTTTTCCAAAAGTTAAAACATTTTTCTTTGGGTCACTAGCTAATCTACTGAAAGAGTAAGCATTCAGAGAGGAAATGAAAATCTCCCCTGCTCACTTACAAACAATTGTCTGGTGACAGACATAGAATGACTATAGAATTACATGCATTTCTGAATGTTTATTTACTCAATCAAAAGTCCAAACACTTTAGGAAGGGCAAACATAGCAGTACCTTGCAAAAAGAACTCAAAGTAATCAAAATCTTAATGAAACTTTAGAGAAGTCATCAATTTAACTACAGACTAAAATGAAATTCAGTGAAAACAAAGACAGAGAAGATTGAGGGGAAAAAAAGAATGGAAATGGGAAGAAGGGCAAAACTCAGTGAGCTTAATCAAATACGAGTCCCAGATGTGAGTAATCAACACACCCTAATCAGCATGGAAAGACGTTACATAAGAAATGTGTTACAACTGCTGGCGCGGTGGGGCTGGTTTCTCTCCTCATAGAGCCTAGACCTCATTTCAGCTGATGCTAATACTCCTTTCAGAGGCAAAAGAAGGTGGTTCCTGGAGGCTTAGTCCTTTCAATAACTATCCATACGTAGTGGGCACAGACCTCTTGCAGAATCTGCTTATACTTTCTGAGACATGTATTTAGTCACAGACAACTACAGCCCACCCTTCTAAGAATTTGATATTTAAAACTTTTCATTATGCTTGAAAATGAGAATTTTCATTGTGATTACACTGAATAAATGTATATGAATAATTAAATGTTAATAAATACCAGTTATTTAAAGTAAATAACTATTTCCTAAAAAGAGACTTCAAGCAAGAAAATTTAAGATATTACTGAGCTGTCCTTAGTGCAACTATGGAAAAGACACAGTAGCCTTGACAAACATTGCTTAGTAACAATGATCATAAGTTATTAGCCTCGGGACTTCCTTGGTGGTCCAGTGGTTAAGACTCTGTGCTCCCAATGCAGGGGACCGGGGTTCAATCCCTGGTCAGGAAATTAGATCCTGCTGGCTTCAACTAAGACCCAGTGCAGCCAAATAAATAAATATTAAAAAAAATAAGTTATTAGCCCCATCAGTTCTGCAGAAAAGGACACATTATTATGTAGCAGGGCCAGCAGGATAGAGAGCCATTTTCCTGAGGTTCTACCATAAGATCCTCTGACACAACGATTTCACTCATAAGAATATATCTTAAGGAAATATCAATGAAGTAAGCAAATGTATATGCGAAAAACATTCCAATGTTGTTTGTAGTAGAAAAAAAAATGGAAACTAAATAGATTTCCTCTAAATAAACAAATGTGATAAATAAGTGATTATACATCCACATTATGAATGCAGCCTCAAAAAAGAGCTTTTCAAAAATTGTTAATGACACGGGAAAACACACATAAGGTTAAGTGAAAAGTTCATTATTCAAAATTCAATATAGGGTATAACATTAATGTTGTCAAAAGTATATCTGTATACATAATAAAATGTAATATATATATAATAAAAACCTTAATGTTTTTTGAAAATGTGATGTTATTTTTTTCTAGGAAATCCACTTGAGTGAGTTCTTTAGGTTCATAAATGTAAAACAAGTCCCCAGTCATTACCTTGGAGAAATTGTGAAGATAATATTCACCTGACTGAATGGTAATATTTATGCTGAGGACATACTGTAAATTATGTACATTTTTTTAGCAGTTTTGTCTCTAAATGCTTTTTTTTTTGCCTCCTTGGTAAAAGTGTTCTTTGCTGTTTAAAGATTTAGAATACTCAACGCCTCTGTGTGTGTGTGTGTGTGTGTGCGTGCGTGTGTGTGTATGTGTTGCGTATGTATGTGGGCATATCTTTGTTTAAACAGTTGCTCACAAAAAAATCTGGAATTGAAATTCTGAAAACCAGAGGAAGGACATATATAAAGAGATGCAGGAATAACTATGCCATGTAGAAGATAAAACTAACTAAAAAAAAAAAAAAATTACACTAGGTACCAGACTCTATGAATAGTCAGCTTTTATCTAAGACTAGGTATCTCAATATATACTGGTATTAGAGTGTTTTGATTGTCCAGTCTGAGCACTGAGATCCAATTATGTGTACAAGAGGAGTTACTCTTAAAGAGGGTTTTTACTTACACTATAGATCATCTTATGATATGGCAAATCCTGGTGTAAGAAATTAAAATTGTGACTTATGGTTACCAGGGTGTAAGGGTGAGAGATGGGGTAGTTAGGGAGTGTGGAATTGACATGTACACACTACTGTATTTAAAATGGATAACCAACAAGGACCTACTGTATAACATAGAAAACTCTGCTCAATATTATGTAACAACCTAAATAGGAAAAGAAGTTGAAAAAGAATAGATATATGTATATGTATAACTGAATCACTTTGCTGTACACCTGAAACTATCACAACATTGTTAATCAACTATATTTCAATATAAAATAAAGAGTTAAAAAAATAAAATAAAAAAGAAATAAGAATTTGAAGATAAATCTGAGGCAGTGAGAAAGGAATTTCCTCTGCTTTCTGAGAGATTTTCTGGGCTTTGGAAGACATGCACAAGGACAATTTTACTAAAAGAAGGAGACCTGCACTCTGGCATGGAGTAGCGAACGGAAGCTACGCAGAGAGTCATCTGACCAGGGTTTCCTTGGTCTTAAGTCTGTAGACCCCAAGAGAAGCCAAATCTAACTTGATATTTTATTCTTCTGGCATGTACTCCTGAACCTACATCGAGTTCTGTTATGTATCAAGTCACTTTGGTGCCATAGGGAATTAAGGAAAGGGTCTGCCCAGGTCTTGGGCTGGAGAGGCAAAGTAAAATATGCTACCCTCTCTCAAGAGCATATTTAGTGATGGTAGCAGAAGAGCCAGATGAAGAGATGGCATTTTAGGCAGTTGTTCAGGTTTCCAATCTCACAGGGCACCTAAAATATCACATAAAATGTAATGAGAGAGAAAGTAAACTAATCAGAACTCTTTTCAGGTAAAAAGGAATATTTCAGAATATTTCGACAAGTCACTAGTATTGAGTTTAAAACCCACGAGAAACTTGTGTAACAATGGAATGCTAAGCTCCCTTTTAAAGATGATGCTCTGGGTAACTTCAGAGATTTATCGTACAGAGGAGGGTGTGCAATTCTAGGGCCAAAACTGAAACACCTGGAACAACATGTACAATCACCTTCCCCAGCAGTGCTCAGCCTCTTCTCTACATAATGAAAGATACTTAGAAATGATCACCTGACACCAAATCATTAGCCTTCTCAGAGCGTCCAAGCCCAGACTGTCCCAGACAGCTACATGCAGAGTCTGGTTCTGGGAAACCGTGATGGGTCCCAAGGACGGATGGGCCCAGCACAGTGTTCATCCCCAAAGTTCAAAATGTGCACTCAAGAGGGTGTGAAGAAGAGACTGGAGTGGAAGAAGTACAGGAGTCATCCGCGGTATCCACAGCGGGTGGGCTTCAGGACCCTCCACAGATACCAAAATCTTCAGGTGCTCAAGCCCTTTATGTAAAATGGCATAGTATTTGCATATAACCTATGCGTATCTTCCTGTATACTTTAAACCATCTTTGATTACTTAAAATACCTAATACAATGTGAATGCTATGTAAATAGTTGTCAGCAAGCAGCAAATTCAAGTTTTGCTTTTGGGAACTTTCTGGAAATTTTTTTCCAAATATTTTAGATTCCTGGTTGGTTGACTCCATGAATGTGAAACCTGTAGATAGAGAAGGCTGACTATATAGTGATTGCATTCCTGAGCACAGGACAGACTTGAGGAAAAAGTTGTGAGGTCTTTGAAGAAAGAGAAAAATTAGGGCTTAAACCACTGTAATTCCAGGCATTGAAAGTTACTGACTTTCTTTCCAGATGAACTACCTGAGGGAAGAGATTTTCGGGGTTTATTGTTAAGTCCGTAGTGACTGAGACAGTGCTTTGCACATACTAGGTGCTGACTGTTATTTGAGTATAGAAAGTGACTTCATTTTTCACTGTGTTAAAAAAAGCTTAGTCATTTGGGCTTAATATATAAGTGAACATATACATTCTTACATACATATGTGCATATATACTACACATATCTCTACAGTAGTATAAGGAAATTTGCTAAAATATCAACAGTGTTTATCCCTGGTTCAAGTTATTACAAGTTATGATTTTGTTTCCTTTCTTATATTTTTCTATATTTGTAAATTTCCTACCTAGTTAGAATTAAGCAAAGAATGCTACTAAAAGAAAGACAATTCAAAATCCACAGAAATACATCCTAATAATACAAACAAAAATACTTAATAGATAGCAGATTATAATCACAAATGTCTTATTTTTAAAATCACCTGATATCTCAAACCCTGTTCCATATTTCATCAACACAGGTCTTTTACATGTATGACTATCAAGTTCCATATCAGAAAGGAGCATTGCTAAAAGTGGAGATGCAATAGCTGGTGGGGGAAAAGAGCATTATCTCCCTTACCCTGCAGAGTGGAAGTTTGAAACAAATAATGGCCAAAGTACCCTAGCTGAGATTTAAGCCCTTGTAAATGATGTATTTTTCCCTCACACAACATTCGGATGGGCCACGAGATTCTATTCCTTTGTTTTTCATACGTTCCAAAATAATCAACCACACCACTAATCAACATATTCCTTTTTTGCCTTGCTATATTTTCAGCCAGGAATAATTTTAAATTTTGGCTTGAAAATAATTTTATATTCCTATATACAATCTGTGTATTTTTGCTCTGATACTTTATCTATTGACATAAAATTGTCCTAACTTTCTTTCTTCATAAATTCTTTTCTCATGTACTGATCAAAAAGACCTTCCACAGGGAAGAACAAAGAGATCTATGCAGATCAGCCATTTTAATGAAAAGCACTTTTATTCCCTAGTCTGATTCTGATTTGATATCTTTCACAAATGAGTTAAAGGGCAATAAAATGTCAAAAGAAAGGAGGACAAATACCTTCCAGGATTAATGGCTGTTTCACCTCCCTCCAGACGTACATTTATCTTTTTTAGGAAGGCAGGAGGCATACGCTCACTGATGAGTTCAGAGAAACAGAGCAAACATCAGGGTTGCTTTCGTGGGTCCTCATTTCAAATTAGTAATTAAAGTACTGTAAAAGGCATTCATCCCAGCAATTTCTACCGCTCTAGATTCTGAATTCTTTAGCTGGAAACACTTGACAGAGATTCCTAAGACTACTACTCTAAGTGACTTCTGAAGGTTACCCCAAAACTTCCCCTAATACTGAAACAAGCTTAACTAACAACATCTTTCTAATTAAGCAAAGGTGAAAGGGGACAGGTAAATCTCCCAATCCTAAATTCTTCCCATAGAGGTCAATTTTTGCGCATCTATTCACACAACAAATATACACTGATTGCCTACACTAAGTCAGGCACTGTATCTTCAGTGGTTGACAAGGGAGATGAGGTTTACATTCTAGTGTTGAGTACCTTCCAGCAGGATAAACAAAAAGTAAAAGTAAACAAACAAGTGACAGGTAAAGGCAGACTGGACTTGGGGCCCTGGAGGACATGAGCTAGATGCCATGGCTAGGGTGGAGAAGAGCAGTGGAGATGTGGTTGATCAGCTAAGCTGCTCTAAGGTGATGACCTTCATGATCAAGGGCAGGATGGTGAGGGGTGGAAGTGTCCAGGAAGAAAGCATTAGGAGTGGGATCATCTGGGGAACGAATAACTTATTCTTTTGAATATTGTACTTTAAAATGTGCTTAAATATCATACATTTAATTCACCTGTGTGTATGGGTTTAATCAGAACATTTTCACAGCAACTCTCTGTGAGAGAGCTTACAGGATAACAGGAGCAAAAAGGAGTAATTTAGGATATTTTATAGGTTTGTATACACCTCTAACCTCACAAAAGGTCCAAAATCAATGTGATATGTGTCTTTCTCCAGTCTTCAAAAAGATCACCAGGTCGTTAAAATCAGAGTCAAGCAGATGTTTCCCAAATGAGGTCTGTATCACAGGGACATCCCAGTGTCCCTATAGCAGTAGTTTGTAACGTGCATAAGAATGTCCTGATATACCTATAAAAGATTGAGGTCCTCATTCCTACTCCAACAGATATGAGTTCTTGACTTTCAGTGTGGGGTCCTGGAAATTGCCTTCTTGGGTGATTCTGATGCTTATAGTCTGTGAATCATACCTTGAGAAAAACTACTCTCAAAATTTCTTCTCAGCAGTATGGTCCAGACTTTGCCTAAGACTTGACATCATATGTGGTCTAGACTAAAATTGAGATTGGTGGCACAACACACTTGGTCCTGCCTGTCCCAAAGCCACTGCTCATTCACAAATACCTTTGTATGTATTGGAAAAACTTTCTGCCATGTAGGTAGGGGTTCAAAGAAAGGCTCCTTTCCTCCACAGAGATAACTCTGAACCAGGGTGCACGGTTTGGCTAGAGGAAAATGGACCAGATTTCAGCAGCACTGACCCTCTAAACTGTGTTGGGCTTTTTAACAGAGGCTGCCCAGCAGCAGGCTGCAGTCCTGCCATTATCCTAGAGCACATAAATCAAAATCAAAATGTGCATCAGAACCAGGAGTGCCAAATTATTTTACAATTAAGATGGAATTCATCACTTGCACAGATTCTTGTTTTGTTGTCTTTCTCTTATTGTTCAGTACCCACAGCTAGTTTTACTGGTTTTGTGTTGCCAGTTGTGTGTTAGTGTTTCCTTTGGCAGTATAATTTGTAAAATTGGAGAGATACATGTTAGAGATAGTCTATATATTCTAGTTGTTTTACTAACCTGAATCCAGGAAATTATCAGCTCTTTGTTAATATCTTTTGCAGGTTCTTTATCCACTAGCCAACTTCAAATTCTTTAGGGGTGTGCCCAAATCCTCTTTCTCTCATCTCTCTACATTTTCCCCTGGATAACCTATCCATTCCTATGACTATGAGCACTATCATCTAATGATCTAGAGCTTTATAACTCAGAATCTGGTATGAGCTCTAGACCTTTTATATGTTTGCATTTGAATGTATCAAGAACAGTGTGTCCAAAATGAATTACTGACCCATCTCTTTCAAAGCTGTACCTGTTCCAATCTATAGGCCCAATCAATCAAAGTCAAAATATGGACAATATTCTTGATTCTTTACCTTCTGTTGCTCTGTGCATCTTTTAAGGTCTAAATGGTAAAGGAGAAATAATTTATGCACTTAACAGCAAAGGAAATCTGATGCAAGGAACTGGTTTCGTAGGTGATAAAAAAGCTAAACAGAAATTGGATGCAACCCAAAGATTAGCAAAAGAGCCAAGAGAGGATATGATGTTACTGGGGACTGGAGGCGAGGAGCATCTGGCAGAAGATAGAACAAAAGCATGCCAACCTGGAGTGAGCTGAAGCCATGGGCAAAATGCTACACCTACAGAAATGAGCCTCCTCCAAACTCCAACTAGTGTCTTATGTCAGTGGAAGCCACATACAGTAGGGAAACACAGTCTAAACGCAAGAGGGAGGAGATATGGGGATATATGTATATGTATAGCTGATTCACTTTGTTATAAAACAGAAACTAACACACCATTATAAAGCAATTATACTCCAATAAAGATATTTTAAAAACTTAAAAAATAAAAATGCAAAATTGAAAAGGGGAAGGATGAACAATGGATTTGAGGGCACAACTACCAATACAAACAGATATTGCTAAAATCTATCTATCACTTTCCTCCAAGCCATCTATTTTACTCCTGCAGGCTTCTCACATGTCCCTGTCCAATTTGTGCTCTATTCAGGAACCAGAATAATTCTAACTCAAATATAAATTGGCCCTATTTCAAATGTAATTTTTCACCTTCACTCCTTTCTCGCCTGCTTAAAGCACATCAACGACTTCCTGTTGTATTTCTAGTTACACTTAACCATGGCCTGTAAGACTCCCTATTCTAGGTCCTGCTGATCTTTCCAAACTCATCTCTGGCCACTATCCATCTCACCCAATCCATTCCAGAGATACTAGCCTCCTTTTAGCTTCTGGAACACGCCAAGGTTTTTTCATCCTCAAAGCCTTAGAAGTCTTGCTTAGTTATTGAATGGCTGACTCTTCTCATCTTCCAAAGCTGATATAATGCCACTGACTTAGGTGGCCTGCCCAGAAAACTGCATCTAGGTAACATCTGCCCCACGAACCTGTTGCCTTTATAGCTCTTTTCTCAGTTTATACCTTTGTGTTTTTTTATTTGTTCCCATCTTCCACCATTAAACTATAGGTACAATGAGATAACACATACTATGTCAATTTCCATTATATACTCAGAATATAGCAGAGTATTTGGTACATTATCAACATTCAAAATGATTATTGAGTAAAGGAATGAATGTATGAATCTAGGGAGGACTTGAAGATGAATTGGAAACTAAGTATGTTAAGAGAAAGTGCAAACATAAAACAAAAATCTGCATGTACAGTATTTTTTCTAAATTATTATTATAGAACATGGCAATTATAGTACTAAGGATATTGATTAGGTATATCATAAATATGATGGAAGAAAAAGTTTCCTGGTTGTGTTACAGAAATCCAATAATTACATGTACTTTTAGTGGTATAATGAGTCACTGATTTTTTTTTTACTTCCAATAGGGCAGTGTTTCTGAAGATTCTGATTTAATAAGTCCAAGGTGGATCTAAGATTCTGCATTTTTAACAAGCTCTGAGGTGATTCCCAAGCTACTGGTCCAGGGACCACATTTTTTTGTAGCAAGAGAGCCGTCAAGTTGATGAATTAGATTTACATGGTGTTTTTCAGTGTCTACACCTTTTAGCTTCTCTGCCTTCTGAGCTGAAAAGTAGACAGAAACTACAAAATCAATAAGACACAATGTTCAATTAGTCTAATCAGTCTCTTGGCCACATTTTGTTCATCTGAAATTATCGCCTCAACCTCTATTTACTTTAAAACAGCATTTCCTAACAGATTTTGTAGTTCAAATTTTCATCACTAAAGCATTAACTAACTCATGTTTGAGAACTAACAATTAATGTACAAATCAATAATGGTAACCTTCATTTGTATAGTGCTTTCCAGCTTACACAGAATTTTCAGGTACATTATTGTGTTTAATCCTCACAGCAATCCAAGATGTAGCCAAGACAAGAATCATTAACCTTATACTATAGAAAAGGAAGTTGATGTAGAGAGACATTAACCATGATAATAATCAGCAATATGTTTATAACTTTAAGTTTATAAATGAGTTTAATATGCATTAGCTAATTTGATTTCCATAATGATCCTGAAAATCAGATAAATACCTGCTCTTGGTTATTGGTCATATGCAGCTACAGTGTCCCAAAACGCTTTTTTTTTTTTTTTAACATCAGCTTTATTGTATCTGTCTCCTTGGCTGTATTTAGAGAAAATAGTCTATGGGAATCTGAAAATTTGGATTTGAGTCCTTGCTCTATTATTCATTCCCTGTGAGACCTGGTGCAAGTGACTTCACTACTTTGAGGCCCTGTGATCTTATCTGTAAATTGGAAGGAATAATAACTTCCATTAGAGGGAACAACATTCCTCTCTCCTCAGGTTTCCAGAAAGGTGGTATCCATTCTACTCCCTAGAAAGAAACAGTTTTGAAGAAATGCCTTGAAATTATCTCTTCCTACGCCCCTTATGTTATACACACCTCCCTGAAGGATGCAGAAATTGATTTATCTGATTGGAGAGATAGGAAGAATCTGACACCATTGATCACATCCTTCTATTGGGAAGGGTTGTTACTCAAGTGACAATTCCCCTTTCTTGTCCATAATATGTTGTATGCAGAACTAAAGCATTCTCTTCCTGTATTTATGCATTAATGCTGCTGATCAGGTCTGAAGATTTTCTTTTAGAAGCAAGTTTGGAAGCCCAAATCAGTCAAAATTTAGAATCTGAAGGTTATCTGAGTTCAAAGTTATAGGAGAGACTGAGATTATTTCATGCAGCTGGCTAGGTCTCTTTTCTGAGAACTTTATCTACTTGAAGGTGGGGAAGTGGTCTAAAGTCAGGGGGAAAAGCACAGTGCCTGGAGGCCCATTTGTAGTTGCATTATCCAACCTGCTTTCCAACCGACAATCTGATATTTTAATCCCCCTCAGACAACTATGTGTATTCGTCAATCGGTTTAGTGCTTAGAAAGGAGATAGGGTGAGCTCTTTTACCAAGGACCCGCCAATATGGGCCACGTTCGGCCATCAAGAAGGTGGCCCATATTGAGAATTACTATACATGCTTGGGTACCGACTTCCACACCAACAAGCGCATGTGCGAGGAGATCACCATTATTCCCAGAAAGAAGCTCCACAACAAGATCACAGTCTATGTCACACATCTGATGAAGTGGATTCAGAGAGACCCAGTGAGAGGTATCTCCATCAAGCTACAGGAGGAGGAGAGAGAATTATGTGCCTGAGATCTCAGCCCTGCAGCAGATCATTGAAGTAGATTCTGACACTAAGGAAACACTGAAGCTCTTGGGCTCTGGCAGTCTGTCCAATCTGCAGGTCACTCAGCCTACAGTTGGGATGAATTTCAAAACACTACTTGGAGCAGTTGAATCTTTCTGCAGTACTGTAATATTTTCAATAAACCTCGGACAACAAAAACAGAAAGAGCTATTATTGTTAATATTCCCATCATTGGCTCACGATAATAGGAATGATAAATCTGCATACCAATACAAACAAATGAGGAGGAACAAAATAAGGGCAAGTGAGACTATATGAGAGGTATTTCATCATTTATGAAGATGTGAGTACTGATTCTTAATTTTAGTTTAACAAATCAACAGAACAAATTCTTGAAGATTATCTTTAGCTCTATTTAAAATTTTAGGACTGGGAAGCTCAAACAAGTGATTTTTCCAAGGCCATATACTTGATAAGTGTCAGGACTAAGACATAAAGCAATGATTTTTTTTTTTATTTATAAGTGTGCTTCTTCCATTTGTGATTCATTGCCTCAATTTCAATAATTTCATTGTTTCCACTGACATGAAAAATAACCAAAGTATAATACACAAAACAAAAAAGTATATACCCCCCAATTATATGCTTTGAGATTTTACTATTCATTAATATCATTTGTGGACACCATGAATTTTTTATTTATTATATATACATGTAATTTTTTAAAATGTCTCTTACCTTATAAATTACAACCAAACTTTACTACTTACTACAACAATTATTCTCTATATTTGCATTTATAAATTTCATCTTGAGTCAGAGATTAAATAAAAGAAAACATAGCCATAAGGATTATAACTCAGGCCCAGAAAATTCATAGACTTATAAGACATCCTGATGTGAGGGCCATCTGCTTTCAAGGAAAAAAAAACAAAACAAAACAATGGGGATAGATGAATGGATGACCTGCTGCCAATAGCACTGATAAATGTCTCTGAAGAAGTGACCAAACATCCTTCAGGTCCGGATTGGTTGAGGGTCACATTAAGGAAAGAAATGTTCTGCTGAATCAGACATATGATTGATATCACACAACTGAAAAAATTCCTGTTCTTAAATTTAAAAATCTAAACAGATAAAAGAGAAAAAAGACCAAATATCTTTCCTCACTAAAGTCTAGATCAAGAACAAAAGAGCTTTGAAAACAGGTCAAGAAGATTCATGAAAAAAATAATTTGGAAAAACACTACTCAGGAACATTTAACGTGCATATATCGAGTTTACATGTTACCTTTTACTTCATCTGTGAGCATTTATACAAAAACGTATAACAACTTGGTTAATAATAGCACAAAATATAGATTTTCAACACCCTACCAAGTTGAGAATAGTCTCAAGTACTCAGAATTTAACAGACATGTTAAATTCCTGATGTATCTCTCTGAGATGAGTCCTGGATATGAAAAAATAGGAGGGACAAATAATCCCATGTAGTATTATGATTATTTTCTAAAGCACTCTACTGAACTGCCCCATGATTAGATTAATAAGCATCTCATTTAGTTCCTATTTTAATCAATTTCATGCAATTTTACAAATGTATGTTAACTCTTTATAGGATAAATAAAAATGAGCAAGACACTGCACTGATTCTCAAGGGCACTCACATTTTAAGATGGGAGTTGAACCCTATAGCAATTTACTACAATCTTAATAATGATGGCATAATAGAGGTGTATACAAAGTATAATAGAATCGACCAGGAAGATGTATTATGGAGAAGGGGGCATGGCATGGAAAGAAAGCACAGAAAGATAAAAATAACATAAACATGGTTAAGTGGACACAATTCTCAAATGCTAGACTTTCTCTTGATTACCCATTGAATCACACAGTCTCATTCTCAAGAAATTTCAAATCACAAAATTGAGTGCTATGACCTAAATCTGGCTGGGAGTTGGGATGTTTCCTGGAGCTCCTACCACACAATGTGTCACACACTCAGAGGGTACCCAGCGGTTGGCTGTTGCTAATAATGATGTCTCTGATAGGTCATTTATACTTCAAATGCTTATAACTGTAGATCACTGATTATCAAAAATGATTAAGTGAATGTTCACAATAATTTACAGAAAAGGTAGCACACAAATAAGAACAGAAAGAAGAGAAACCTGTTAATCACATGGGATGACTTAGGAAATAAAGCAGAAAAGCATCAGTGTCATGAAAGGCATGAAGCAAGATAACATGCTAGCTTCTGTGCAAGCAATTTCATTAAAATGTGCTAGGTCTGGAAAATAGTGAGGAAATTGTTATTTTTAGCGTGCAGAGAGCATATTCTCAGATCTTAGAAAATGGTGTGAATGCAGTGGGCTTCACTGGAAAAATCCATTATATCACACAGAAAGCAAATGACAGGAGAGACGGAGTAAAAGCTTTCCATATTCAAAAACAAAAATAAGAAGGAAAGAGAGGAAGAAAAAGGAAGAAAGAAATCCTCATTTCCCATGACTTCATCATATTTATTCAATGGAATATAATGCAGACATGAGGAATACTAGAAATTTCCCATATCTTTTTTTTTCCAGGCTAAAAATCAAAATATATCACTTAAGAACTAAATGTAGGAAATGTTATTTTAAAATTCTACATTAAATTAAGAAAAATATACTCCAATAAGAGGTTGAACATGAAAAGAAAAAGTTTTAAAATAAAAAAAAGAATATGAATTCAAGGAGATAGTGACTTTGAATTTTCATGTTTCATGATATGCAAAATATATCACCTTGTTTGAGGTAGGGTGAGCAGGTATTATTACCTTATTTTACAAAAGGGAAATGATAGAAATAAATTTAAATGTATTGAGCATCTTTTCTTTCTGGTAATATCCCTATGAGAACAAGTTGAGAAGCTGTGCAAAATTAAATTTAAATGAAAGAAAAAATGTTTGAAGGTATCAAAAAGCTACTAAGGCAGCCAGGACTTTAGGGTCCAGGTTCCCTAAGAAAAAGGAACAGCACTGCGATGAGTCCAGTATTTGGTGGTGTGTTTTACCTCATGGCATTTGCTGATTGGTAAGTAGCATAAGATCAAGAGGCTAAAAAGTGGAGCAGAGATTAGTGGCTGAAAGCCTGGGAACCTGAGCCAAGCTTCCAACATGAAAGGGTTATGGGGGCAAACACTGAAGTTTAGAATTTTCCAAACACCCCAGATTAGAGACCAAGACACTGGGCAAGAGAAAATACAATAAGGCAAGCCCAACATTCTGCAGCTATTTTCCCCTTGAGGCATTTGATAATTGATAACAACACATAATGAGAAGCTAAGAACTGAGCAGTGATCTAGGAATCTGGGAGGACAGAAGTGGCTTTCTATGATCTCACAGAGCAAGGACACTCAAAAGGAAGTCCAGATCCCACAGAGGAAGAGCATGCCTGAAACATACTCTAGACTTTGAGTTTGAATCATGAAAGAAAGAGAGCATCGATCTGTACCTTGCATTATTTGTACAGTATATAGTGTCTGACATTCAGTAAAATTGCCAGGCATGCCAGAAGACAGGAAGAAAAGACCAAAATCAAGAGAAAAAAGACACTAGAATTGGTGATTCGGATACAGTATTGGAATTATCAGAACTTTACTTTAAAATAACTGTGATTAATAGTTTCAATAAAATAGATAAAGAGAATTTCACCAGAGAACAGGAATCCATAAAAGACACCAAACAGAAATATGACCACTAAATAAATAAATAAATAAATAAATAAATATATATATATATATATATATATATATATATATAACAGAAGTTAAGAATTCAGTACATGAATCTAACAGCAGAATATACACAGCAGAAATGATCACTGTACCAACTGCTGAACATATACTCTTTTCAAGGGTCTTTGGTGCATTAAAAAAGACCATATGTTGGGTCTTAAAGCAGATTAAAACAGAATATGCTCTATGACAGTTGTGAAAGTAAGCTAAAAATAAACAGCAAAAAAATACAAAGGGAAAATCTCCAATTCTCCAGAAAGTAAGCAATAGACTTCTAAACAACCAAGATCAAACAAGGCATCACAATGGTAATAATAAAGTGTTTTTAATGGAATAATTAACATATAAATATATCATAATTAACATATACAACATATCAACATCTGTGGGATTGAGCTAAAGCAATGTTTAATGGGAAATTCATTGCCCTAAATAAATATATTAGAAATAAAACCTGGAGAATCAATAATTTTATTAACCATCCCAAAACATTTAAAAGAAGAGCAAAATAAGCTTAAAGAAAGTTTAAGAAAGAAAATCAAAAATTGCATAAATTGATAAATGAAAAAAAATGCTAACAAAATTGACCCCAAAATAAGTAAATAGATGATAGATAGATAGATAAAGGAATAGAAAAGTTAAGTAGTCTTATGACTGCTAAGGAAATAAAATACATAATTAGAAATCTTCCCCAAAAGAAAACCCTAAGCCAAGATAACACAAAGCTCACACAAACTCTTCCAGAGATAGAAAAAGAGGGGATATTTCACAATTCATTTAATGAAATCAGTATAACATTTATTCTTAAAGCCAGACAAGAATATTACAAGATAGGAAAACTATAACCCAAACTTTTTCATGAACACAGATAAAACATTCCTGAACAAAATTTCAGCAAAAATCCACAGATATTTAAAAATGAGAATATATAACAATATATTTCACAAATTTAAGGTTGATTTATCAGTATAAAATCAATCATTTAATATCAAGGCATTAACTGAACAACAGAGAAAAATCATATGACCATCCTTCTAAATTCAGAAAAAGCATTTGTTAAAATTGAATACCTGTTCAAGAAAAAAAGAAAACTTAATATATTAAGAGTAAAATAGAGCTTCCTTAATCTGACAAAGGGTATCTATTAAACGTCTAGAGCCAATATCATACTTGATAAAATATTGAAAACCTTCCCTCTACTATCAGCAATACAGCATTTCTTTGTCTTCTATTCAATATTTGACTTGAAAGTCTAGCCAGTACAATAAGTCAATGGAAAAAAGGAAAATATGGGATCAGCAATAACGATACAAAGCAATAAATCTTATTATGTGCAGATTTGCAAAGTAACATGATTTTACACACAATGAGCCCAAAAGAATATTCAGAAACTATTGGAATAAATGAGTGTGTTCACTGAATTATTGCATATGAATGCAACATGAAAATATTAACATATCAACTGTAGCTATATATTCTAGAAAAAACTGAAGTTTAATAAATGATACAATGTACAGTAGCATCAAGAAACATCACTCAATAATAACTAACAAATGATATAAATTATATATACAACTGCAAATCATTTTTGAGAAAACTAAAGACCTAATAAAAAGAGAGTAAATAAATGGTAGAGTATATAATGCACATGAGTTGGAAAACTTAACATTGTAAAGATATCAATTTTCCCTAAATGGATCAATTACTCAAGAAACAACAGCAAGTTTTTTGGTGAAAATTGACATGCTGAACCTAAAATTTTGATAAAATAACAGATCGTAAAAATCAAAGTTGGATGACTTATACAACCAGCTATCAAGATTTATCATATATGTATAGCAGACAATTAGGCCAGTGGAATAGAATAGTGAATTCAGAAGCAAACTCACATCTATTTAGGCATTGATTATATTACAAAAGTAGCCTTGCAGTGCAGTGTGGGTAGGATGCTCTTGTCAACAAATAGTGCTGGGTCAATTGGATATACGTATGGGAATGAATGATCATTATTTGTATGTCATATCATACATAAATTAATCCCTGATGAACTTTTGATCAAAATATAAACGGATACTATAGAGTTTCTTGAAAATAACAAAAAGGAATATCTTAGTGACCTCGGGCTATCCAAAGTTATCTTAAACAGGACACATACACACATACAAGCAAAAGCACTAAACAATAAAGGAAAAATTGATAAATTGGAATGCATTAAAATTAAGAACATATGTTTATCAAGAAATACAAACAGAGAATTTGAAAATAAGCCACTGAGTAGGAGAAAATATTTGAATACGTGCAAAAGGCAAAAGGACCAATTAAAAAAAAAAAAAAGAACAAGAGGCTTAACAAGCACTTTGCAAAGTTACCAGTAAACATATGAAATATCCTCAACCACAATAATCATCAGGAAAATGTAAAGTGAAATTACAATGAAATAATACCACATACCCACTAGAAGAACTGACACTATCAAGTGTTTGTAAAAATGTAAAGACACTGGAGTTCTCAAACACTGTTTATGGGAGTATAAATTGATACAGTAACTTTGGAATATTTCAGTATCTACTAAAGCTAAACATAAACCCTGTCACCCAGCAATCTGAATTTTGACATATATATATATATTCACTAAAATATAAATACAAGAATGTTCATAACAAAATAGCCCCAAACTGGAAACAGTCTAAAAGCCCGTCAACAGTAGAATGAATAAATAATTTGTACTACTTTTACACAATGCAATACAGTACATGATGGAAATGAATAAATTACATGGATGAACCCCATCGACACTGTGTTGAGTAAAAGAAATCAAGCACAGAAGAGTACATAATTTATAATTCCATTTATATGAAGTTCAAAATCAAGGCAAAACTAATCTCTGTTGTTAAATGTAAGAATAGTGATTACTTTTGAGGAGCAGTGTCTGGGAGTGTGCAAGAGTGGTTGTTCTGGCTGTAATCTTTACATTTGGATCTGGTTGGTGGTTACATGAATGTGCTCAATAAAAATTCATTGAGCTATACAAATACGATATGCACAGTTTGCTAGATGCTTATTATTCATCAAAAATAAGTGTATTTAAAAAATAAATATTAAGCATTTTTATGTACTATGCACATGTGTCAGAGTGGCATTTTTTCAGAATGTTTTTATTCTACCACTAGAACCTGGGAAATACCACACCCCTCTCCCTTGGTCATGGTACAGATTGAAACCTAACTAATGAAAGGAGGCATTTGCAAATGCAGTTTCAGGTGAGGGAAGATATTGAGGATATTTTAGCATAATCAACACTGGAGACATGGAGAGAAACCACTCTAGCATGGAAAAGGTGTGATTGGCTCACAAATATTCCACCTGCTGTGCCTGTGGGCTGTCAGCACCCAGTCCATCTATAATAAAATTAGACAGAATTGGGTGATTGATAACTAATTTGGAGGATGAAAAGAAGAATTCAGCTTTATGGGAAACATATGGGGGAAAGGTTAAAAAGCAAAGAAAATGTATCAGTTCAAAAAGAGAGGGATTTGTTTACAAGTGACTACAGACTCAGACTCCAAGACCTGAGAGAGAAGGACCGAGGTCAGTTGAGGGTCTTGGTGACATTGTAGAAGACAGCACTTTCTGTGGATGTACATGGGTGGA
Source organism: Monodon monoceros (assembly GCF_005190385.1). Classification (NCBI taxonomy): domain Eukaryota; kingdom Metazoa; phylum Chordata; class Mammalia; order Artiodactyla; family Monodontidae; genus Monodon; species Monodon monoceros. Next base: position 26,042,431 of record NW_021703772.1, read on the forward strand.
TAGACACAATTTGAACCCTAGGTGAAGGTTATCTTGGCCTCTGTGTAGGTACTTGTTTGGCAGGCAAGGGTGTTGGACTCAGTAACCTTTCCATCATGAAGGCATTGTACCAGGGCTGTGCCACTGAGGTTGGGGGTACAGAGGTTATTACTATCGTGTACCTTAGGAGGCTGTGCCTGAGTCAAGGCAAGCCACAGAAATGAGCCACAGAACAAGCTGCTTACAGACAAAAGTAAGACACTGAATGAAGAGTGTCTAGAATATCCTCACAGAAGGAGATGGGCATGCTGGAGACAGCCATGTTTTTGGCACTAGAGCTGCTGGGTAGGAATGCCTTATAAGAGATGTTTCCACCATGCTGCTGGGACCATGCCTTTGGATGGAAATGTACAAAGACAGTGATTTCCCAGGATAGATGCTCAGAGCAGAGGACCTAGAAGTGTGGTATATGTAGCTACATCACTTGTGACAGAATTTTATTTTATTTTTTTAATTTTTGGGGGGCACACCGCACAGCTTGTGGGATCTTAGTTCCCCAACCAGGGATCAAATCGGTGTCCACAACAGTGAAAGCCCGAGTCTTAACCACTGGACTGCTAGGGAGTTCCCTGTGACAGAATTTTAAACAAAATTATGCTGCTTTCTTAAAGGGAAGGAAGATCCATAATCAAGATAGAAGAGCTGTTAGTAAGACCCAAGGAAACCGTGATCTGCATCATACTCCTGGTCTTAGAGCTTATAACAGAAGGTAGGAAAAAAAAAATGCAGCCCATGTGGGATGCTATTAGGTACTATAGCTGAGGACTTCTAGAAGGTCCACCATGAGTGTTGAGGATAGAAAGTCCACTGTGAGTGTAGGGGAGGAGGATACTGAATTGCATATTATACAAGGTAAAGAAATGTAGCAAAATACCGACTATCTTAGAAACTGGAAGCGGGTTATGGAACACCTCCAGGGCCCCATCCTAAGTGGCATGAGGGTGAAAGACCCAGGATGCAATCCGCCTTAATTTAGGACTCATTGTATGTTTTAAAAGCAGTTTGGGGAGCATAAAGTGCCAAACAGGCAAATACTAAATTTGTATACCCCAAGCAAAGAAGGTATACAAATTATTCTAGTTCTCATATGAGATTAGAGAAACTTTTATATAGTGCTGTGGAGAAGAGCCAGGGATTTCATCAGGAAACCAGCACGGATCAAATAAATGTTAGCAGGAACCCATGAGGGTGGCAGATCTAGAAATTTATTTTTAGCCAATTTGGATATTAATGATACCTCAGGATCTAAGCAACAGGAGGGAAAATTAAAGGAAAGCTGTCAGTCAGAAATAACAAGTGTTTTCTTCTTCTTCTTTTTTTTTTAACTATCTATTTTAAATTTATTTATTTATTTTTGGCTGTGTTGGGTCTTCGTTTCTGTGCGAGGGCTTTCTCTAGTTGCGGCGAGCGGGGGCCACTCTTCATCACGGTGCGCAGGCCTCTCACTATCGAGGCCTCTCTTGTTGTGGAGCACAGGCTCCAGATGCACAGGCTCAGTAGTTGTGGCTCACGGGCCCAGTTGCTCCACGGCATGTGGGATCCTCCCAGACCAGGGCTTGAACCCATGTCCCCTGCACTGGCAGGCAGACTCCCAACCACTGCGCCACCAGGGAAGCCCTGTTTTCTTCTTGAAAAGAGCATGGAGTGTACATATAAAAGAGAAGCAGTACCAAGGAGATGTGTCAGGATACTTTATTGTAATAGGAAACAACGTTCTATTCCTCTGGACTCCCCAGCTGCCTGCCCCATCTATGTTTTCATCTTCAATAGAGTTCCATGTTGTAGGGCAAAAGCAGACTTCCCTGAGACAACTGTTTTTCTACCCTGGGGAAAGCCTAACTCACTGAGATTGTGTTTATTGTTCCAGAGAAGGGGGAGGAAGGCAGAGGGAGAAGAGTGGAGTTTCTACAATCCCAAAAGGAGAAAATATCTACACATTCCTTCCCTACTCCTTCTCAGTGCCCCGGGGGGGTGGCTGGATCTCTCCGGGAAATGGCTGCATAGGATACCTAGGAATGTTGGATTCCTGAGCCCTGGTGCACAGAAACAGCAGAGCGATGTGATTTCAGGGGGAATCTTGGGCTATAAATCAATGGCAATATATCAGACTATCGTAGTGTTTATATATTCATAATATTGCATGAATAGTGTGAACTGTGAAAAATGCTGAGCTCACTCAATCACAGGAGAAAAGAAAGGAAGGTTTCACTACCCTTAGGAAATACTTCAGGATGGTATGCCAACTATTTAATATCACAGAGGCACATGCATCTCCATATCAGGCACTGACCTTGACCCTGCATGGATATCAGCTGTTAAGTAATCAGTGCAGCCAGAACGGTGTTCCAGCTGAATCTTAACCCTGGGCATGTATCTTACAAATATCCGACTTTTTTTTTTACTCTATGGGGAGATAGAAATGTGTTCCAATAAACATTTTATTCTTTGAAGTAAACTTTAACTCTCATCCATATATATTTTGTGGTTCATTACATAGGTAAGTCCTAGATGCATAATCACCTCTGGTGAAATAAGTCTCTGACTTATTTCATTCTGGGAAAAGGCTTCTTCTAAAATAACATTCCATTAAAAAATAGTGTCAGAAATGTTCTGGTTAAGGCACACTAAGTTTCAGAGTCCCCAGCATAGCTTTCATTAATAGATCCTAAGTCAACTTTGTAGCCCTGGGGCCAATATAGTAAGGCTACATGCGACTCATACTGTGGTCCATGGACAAGTTGTGTCATCATGAGAATATTAGCCCTACCCCTCATTTGCTTCCCCCACACACACATACACATTGAAGTTTGAGAAGCACTGGCCTAAACGATGCCATGAGCTTGTCTTAGTTAAAGGAGTATATGCTTTAGCCACTATGCTCCCCAACTATACCAGATTTCAATTCATCTTGGGCAGTTTAATTTGGTCCCTTATAAGTGCACTGGAAAATCCTCTTTTCACAGAAATAGCTCAAGACAAGGTCTGATTCCCTGGGGTGAAGCACCACCATGACACTTAAGACTCACCAGCACACAGCCTCAGAGGCTGAAAACTTGCATAGGCTTCAAGGACATGGACTGCCAGGGACAAAAGATGGCATATTTGGGGTTTGTATTAATAATACGAAAGTAGTTTTATGTCCCTCAAATTATCATCAATGCTTCCACAGACAGTAACATTTAAGGATCAAGCTAGGTGACTAATACAAAGAATTATTTATCATTGCAAGCATGACCTCCCAGTCTGTGACATACATAGGGCCTTTGTTTCTATGAATTCTACCTTCTAATTCCCACCCCACCCGTTTTCAAACTCTCTAGCACTCTTAGAAAAGGAAGAAAAACACATATCCATAAGTGTTGCTGTTAGTGAGAAATTCTGATAAGAGTATTGGCAATTCTAATTTGGCAAAAGCTGAACAAATTGGCTGATCTAATTCCTGCTGACTAGTTTAATATATTGTTTTGGGCATTTCTGGTATTAGATTAAGAGAAAGTAGGGAATCATTATCCTAATGAAGAAGAAAAAAGTTTAAAAAAGATGAAAACAAAATCAAATTGAAGAAGTGACTAAATGTATTAATCATTTCAGGCATAAAGGGAGAAAATAAGAAAGAAGTTGAGTTATTCTTCAATAGACAAGAGGAAATTAATGCAAAATTATTTTAGCTTGATTTCCACATAAATATTCACATATCCAATGTCTAGGAGAATCTCCTGGCACATTCCCATTCTATTTCCTGCCATCAAATCCAAATATTATCATAAAATTATTTTGAGATTATGAAAGAAATACTTTGATTTTGCCAGTGACAAAGGTAGATGCCAAACACATATTGAATTTGGGACATCCAGAAGTATAAAAGATCTGAGACTCTCCAAACCTTAAGACAGTAGAATGTATTAGATCTCTCCCCTCTTCTTTTCCACCCTCCTTCTGAGCTCACTAGTTCTTACATACACCATTACAACTAACTTCTAACTGGTTGGTCAGTCTATAATCACCACACCTTTCACAGAACCATCCTACATACATTTGACAAAATAATTTTTATTTCAGTTCTGTCTCATTTTTCTGCTCAAAATAATTAATATATAAAATATTATTTTATGGTTTAAGAAGACTAACATTTCTTTCAATTCCCCTTTCAGCCCCTTGGTTTCTAAGCCAACATTATGACTAACATTAATAGCCATTAATGTCTATTGATTGCTTACTATGTTTCAGGCACTGTGCAACATACCTAATATGCTCTATACCTATACCATGCAATACTCCCTACAACCCAATGAGGTTTTCAGGAAAAGGATCACAGACATTGTGGAAGGCATATGTTGAAAATGGCAAAGCTGCTTTCAACCTAGGACCCTGTATGACTGCATGGAGCAGAGCGGGCCCACTACTTTGTTATGTGAACAGCAACAACAACATAACTTCTATTTTATTTTAGTTATTACATTTGTGCATCTATTTATTACAGCAGTTTAGCATACCCTACCTAATACAGGTAGGTACCATTGATTATTCCCTTTTATTATAGATGAGGAGATGGAGATTTAGGGAAGCTAGGGAATTTGCTCAACGTTTCACAGCTAGTAAGTGGTAGAACTCAGATTGAATCAAGACTGTCTAAGTCTAGAGTAATTGTCCTTAACCACCATATCGCAGGGCCCCACAGTTATAAGGTTCCCTAAAGAGTTCAAGCTCTTGAGTGACATTCATGATGTTACATTATTTAATCCCAATCTCACCCTCTAGCATTATCATTTTCTGGCTCTTGGCCTTTAGTGTTTTCCACCTAAAATGTCCTTTCTGTCATTGAAATACTACCAGTTGCTTATGGATCTGCTCACATGCTACTGTTCAATGATTTTTTTTTCTCTGAAAGGTTCTTTTTTAATATCAGATTTTGTTAAAGGGGCAAAGTGCTAAGCCCCAGAGGAAGAAAGATGGCAAAGCCATGACAATCTTCTAACAACCTACAGTTATTCTTTGCTCCCTTTCAGATACTCCCTTTCCTGGCTATCCTTGTAGCTAAGAGTTGCCAGGTAACATGGTTCTGATTAATAAAAAATAAGGGAAACTCTGATAGGAAAGCTGACCTCTTTCTTCTAGGGAAGATTTTCCTCCTGACTAAAAAGAGACAGAGATCAAGGAAGAAATATGTTCCTTCCTTTCTGATTTGGGAGCAGATGTGTGAGAATGTGATATGTATAGCAGTAGAAGCCTTACTGAAATCAAAGGTGGTCAGGCTAAGGACAAAAATCCATTATTCTGGGTTAGTAGAACAGAAATATGAAAAGGGCCTGATACTTCACAGCAATCTTGAGCTCCCATGCCAACTCAGAGACTGCCTACCTACTCACTCTAATTATATGAAATAAGTGAATGTCTTTATCAACTTCTCCTAGCCATGGAAAACTGAAATTATTCCTGATACAGAATAACAGCTGAAACAGTGCCTGACAATGGTCACAAGACTGTTCACAAATATTTCAGTCCTCCTTCCAAGTTCACAGTAGAATTATACTTCCTTACCTACTTTGCAGTTAGGCACATGGCCTTGTAACTTGTGTTGGTTAACAAAACATGAGCAGAAATGGTGTGGGTCACCTCTGGATAGAAGCTTTAAGCAGCAGCATATACAACTCACTGTAAGTATTCTTTCTCCCGGCACAGTGATCATGCACATGCATGTAAATTGAGTCTCAATTAGCTTGGGTTACCGAATAACTACGACGAGCAGGGTTTCCATACTGACCCGTACTAGAAATGTAGACGAGCAAGAAACAAACCCTTGGTTTACTAAGCCACCAAGATTTTGTAGTTGCTTTATGTGTAGCATAACTTAGCCTGTCTTGGCTCATTCCGACATAATAGAATCAATGGTCACAGGAAGATGACACTGGCTTCCTTTCTCCAGGATCTGCTCTACTGATCTCATTAAAACATGTTAAATATTAGAAACATTGAAACATAGGAATGAGAAGAACAGTTTAAAAAATCATTCAATAGAATATTCTTGTACAAATTAAGATATATTATTAGTAGCAATTCAATTCTTAAGGAGCTGATATGTATTGCCTACCAGCCAAAAGACAATGAAATATAAAGATTCAAAAATATAATGAATATTGTTCCAAACACAAAAAATGATGGTGACGTCATTAAAATAATCTCTAAATGAGAACATTTAAAATGAAAATTCAGGATAAGACTCCCAGAAATGTTATAAAATATTAAGTAACCCTTAACAAAGACTATTTGTCTTTCTTATCATTGTGGAAGAACGCCAACAGTAAAAGTTAAGAAAAATTCTTGATTATGTTATACGATCACTAACCCCAAGGAATTCAAGTATAGATTTTACCAATGTAAAAAGAGATTTAGGGACTTCCCTGGCAGTCCAGTGGTTAAGACTTCACCTTCCAGTGCAGGGGGTGCAGGTTCAATCCCTGGTCAGGGAGCTATGATCCCACATGCCTTGTGGCCAGAAAACCAAAACATAATACAGAAGCAATACCGTAACAAATTCAGTAAAGACTTTAAAAATGGTCCACATCAAAAAAATATTTTTAAAGAAAGAAATTTAATTTCAAAATCAAAAGGCTAATTTTATATTAAATTATATTAACTTGTGTATGTATCACAGAAGCCTTTGAAATTGTCATAGGCCAGTATCTTTAGAATTAAATGACACTGATTTTTCAGAGAAAATCAACATAAGAAGTTAGAATCCAGTTGTGATGCTTAATTTTATGTGTCTACTTGGCTAGGCTAGGGTCCCCAGACATAGTCAAACACCAGTCTAAACGTTGCTGTGAATAAAATGTTTAAATGTGATTAACATTTACATCAGTACACTTCAAGGAAAGATTATCCTCCATAATGTGAGTGGGCCTCATCCAATCAATTGAAGGTCTTAAGAGAAAAAGAGTGGAGTCCTCCAAAGTAAGAAAGTTTCTGCTCCATACTGTTTTTAGGCTGGAGACTACAACCTCAGCTCTTCCCTGAGTCACCAACCTGTGTGCTTGGCCTACAGAGTTTGGGCTTACCAGCCCCACAATCACAGTAGTCAAGTCCTTAAAATCAACCTCTATCTATCTGTTTAGCTACTGATCAACTGATCGCTCTCTGTCATTGATTCTATTTCTCTGGAGATCCCTGACTAATAGAGCAGTTATTTTAAGCTTACTATCATATGTCTTCAAAAGTCCTCATAGTTAAAAAATATGCCAGCCAAACTTTGTAGGTATATAAAATAGAAGCTTGGCAACAGATGGCCCACAAAGTATGAATTAGCCCTATCTTTGAAATCTCAGTGTTATAAGGCTGCCAGGTTGTAAGGTTTATATATACATAAAGACGTTCACAACCAGAACTCTGCAGCATGTAAAACTTGCATAAAACCTTTCAGCAGGCTCCTAGATCATGCTACCCTATTTGATGACTAAGTAAAGCATCACTCGCAAATCTATTATAGGTAATTTATAAGCACTAAACCAAAGGTTGAAAGAAATGAATAAAAGAGACATCATGACATATTAAAGCATGCACTTTCTCTTCACAGCAGAGAAAGCATCAAACTGAAGAGATTGCTGTTAACACCATAGGTTAGTTCCTGGAATGACACTGCTGGAAAATGTTATTCTTAACATTACTATCATTCAGAAACCATATTGTTATGTGTCTGGGCATATAAACAGCATTCTCCCAGGACTCAGTGACAGTGATAGGAGAGGTAGATTTTAATGGAAGTGCATGTTCAAAGTCAACCATTTCCTTTGAGACTTTGTAGACTTTAGTTCTGGCAACACAAATGTCACTTTTATGAGTTTAGTGGAAAGAGCAAAGTCTTTCAAATCAGTAGCCCTGAGTGTGAATATCTATTCTAAATATTGAGACTAGTCAATCTCAGACCAGAGACTACTGCATTTCTCTGTTCCTCAATTTCTTTATCTATGAAATTAGGGGGGAAAAGTATTTTCCTTGAAAGTTTAAGAGAATTAATTATTTAATATGCAAGAAAGCAGAACCCACGAAAGGTGTAGATATTGAATAGAGTATTGAATAAAATCCCAGGATGCTGTCATTCATAGAGAAGTACCAAATATTGTATTTCTTGAAGCAATGTTTAAACTTCCTTTAGAAATAATAAAATAAAATGAAATTTTAATAGAAAAGTAGAGCCCAATTATATCATAAGAAAAAGAGTTTTATATTCCATGGTACAAAGAAAAGAAGAATCAGATGAGATTCAGTAACTGAGTAACTGGAATTTGGAAAATCACTTGAGTTGTCAAGAAAATTATCTTTCAAGCTGAAATTGATAACACTGAACAAGGTGGCAATGTTATGAGAAAGGTATCCGGGGAAATAGCAGAGCAAAGGTAGATACCCTAAAAATAGACACAGAAGCTAATGCCCTACTGGAACAGTTCAGAGAATGTTCTGACCCCCAAAATAAATTTTATGAGAGTAAGAAATATTTTGGTCTTTATTGGCCACGTCACTAAGTTCGCACAGGCACACCCCACAGAGGATATTAAGACTTGTGTTTAAAAGGAGGCTTAATTTGGGTACCATCTTTGAATAAAAATTACTTAGAAAATTTAGTCAGGTAACTGAAATATAATTAAGAAAATTGCCACATTATTCTATTCTAGGGGTATTTTTTGGAGGGCTTTGATAAAAACATCAACACACTGGATAATATAGATAACGGTTTATTAAAAAGGAGGAGAAAATATATGCAAGCTTTAATTCATGGCTGTAAGTATAGCAAGAACACAACCATTGAATCATCTGGGTTATCTTATGATTTATCAGCAACCTATCCTGACAAGGATCTCTGGGAATTCGATCCATTTCAAAGAGAACAGCGAAGGAATTAAGGTTCAAGATAAAATATGCCTTGCTAAGCAGGAAACTGTTTTAATTAACAAGCCAAGCAAAGAAGGTAGTTACTAAAATAGTAGGTTATTCTAGACATTGGTGAGAGAGCTCTAACATATAAGACTCCAAAGAGAACAGAAGTAGCTGTTTTTAGTCTTTTCTTAGAAACAGGCAAGAAAATGAAGATGTTTGCTCTGAGACGTTTACAGAGGGAGGTTTAGACCATGAGGGTTAACTATCCCTCACACCCAAGAGCTCCATCCTAGGTAGTAGCCCTAGATGAGAACTACCATCTGCACTATAGCAGTTAATTTGTAACCACCTGTTATCCCTCCTCACAGGAGTCTATCCTGAGAGTAATAAAAATGTCACAGCAAATAAGTGGTAGACCTCGTACTCTACTCCTAGTTTTTAGTTTTTTTTCTTAATTCCAAATCCTGAATTCTCAGCACTATGTAATCACTATATCATCTTGGTATAGAGAAATTATACAATCAGTATGATTATAAAGATGATTATTATATATAAAGGGAGCTTAACATTACTTCTTATTTTTGTTGATGAAAACCTATCCCAAATTAAAGCAGCATTGTGACATTTCTGTTATGCCATTAAATCACTGCCTGACAAACAATAGCCTGAGACATTTCAGTTTAATTAGATCATGCCAATCACATGCATATTATCATCTCTCTTATAAACTGTGGATGTCTTCATCAAACCATTTTTCATAGCATAGTATAATTTGCATAAACTTGAGAGAACTAACCAGAACATTGACTACATTCATACATACAAACTACAAACATATATGCATATATTCATGTACTAGAAATACATATGCATATACAGATATTCAGAGAAAACAAACCATGAAAATTTAGCAAACTCAATCTTAGCTCACAAGGACATATAACAACACTATCAGTGTTTGTCTATTGTAATGGAACTGCTTCTTCCTAACCATTTTCACAGAGGCAGGTAGAGGCCCACTTCTCCCCACCTCTCCTGATACTGATGCTTTGTCTGAACACCGTGTTCTACATTGAAATGATTTAACAGCATAGACAGCAACACTGTGAACTCAAGTTAAAAATATATTGAGCCACACCCTTGCCCTGCTATAGTCAAAGTATTGTAGAGCATGTTAGAGAGAAGCAAAGCCTTCTGCAAAAATCAATTTTCGGTTGTCAAAGTCTGTATTTTGTGAAAATTCATAAGCAAAATCTAAGACCTGGTAATAAGTCTGTGACGCAAAAAGCTGACCTCCCAGTGAAATAAGATCACATCACAGTAGAATAAAGGATCCCAATTACAGCAAAGCCACTCCTTTAGTCACACTGATGAAGGGTTATGATGAGTTCCTTAGAAAAGGGGAATAGGAGACTACTTGGGTATCCTTTATAATTTATTATATAGATAAATATGTTTAGTAAATGCAGTATTGTTCTTATTACACACAGTGGGTTCAGTTGTTCTCAACAAATCTTATTGTCTTCCTGATAAAGTCCATAGGTAAAAAACAGTATCACATAAGATTAAACAGATCGTTAAATTAGGAAGAAAATACTCCTCTGATACAGAATGGGCCAAACTTGGTACATAACATTTCTTGCAGAAGGCAAGCTGGTTGTGTGTCACATGACAAAAGTCACCTGTGAAGTCTGAACATGCCAAACGTTTTTAACCTGGAGTTCAGAAACCTTTATTTTGCCTTTAGGAAATCTGTAAACCTCTTACCATATCCGCAAAATTACTGTATCTGCAAAATGTGTTTGTGTGTGCATTTTTCTGGAAAATGATTCTTCAGCTTTTCATTTTCTCATAGGGACCTATAACCCCCCATAAAGATTAAGCACTGCTAAACTAGAGTATTATATGTAAGAAAAGCACATACGTATCACTTTAAAAAGCAACATTGAAAGGCAAAGATCCTCTCTCTCACTTACCATCTTGCGTAAAGAAAAAAACATGGTAAAATAGGCATTCATTGGGGTAGAAAGCAAAAGAGGATACATATTCCAAGAATAAACAGACATAGAGAAAAGAATCTTTCACTCAACAATGTCCAGAGGCCAGATTATATTATTCTCAGATTTTCTGGATTGTATTTAAAGGAAAATCAGTCACCTAAAACACAAAGGCAAACAAACAAGCAGAAGTAACGGTGGGTAGTATTTGCTGCAACACGTTTTTATTTTTAATTTTTATTATGAATATCTTCTTCTTTAAAAGCATGTGGCTGAATACATTCTCATCTCAATTTTTCAAGAAAAATAGAGAAATGATGTCTGATTAAAACATTTATAAAACATATAGTACAAAGTTGAAAGAATAAAGATGGGCTCACTTCAAAATTTTTTTTAAAAAAGCAAAAAGAGAAAGGAAGAAAAAAGAACTGAGAAACCTTAGGCATGTTAATTGTAGTGTTAAACCAAATATAATTGTACCCAACTTGGCCCTTATCCCAGAGTTCATAAACCCACACCAAGGAGCCCTCTAGGGTGTGATATAGTCAAATTGTGTCTTCCTTTAATGACTCATTTAATGACCAGCCCTGTCCTACCTGCTCTCAATTTTTAATGTTTATACCATTCACCTTTCTTTTTAAGCATCTGACTGTTTGCCTGTGTCTGAAGTGTTTATTAGAGTAACTTGAAACTAAAGCAAAATACATTCTAGAATGTCTCGGGTTTGCAAATAAAAAAACCTTGATGGTGATGTTAAGCTCTGCCACTGTTTGTCCATTTCAGTCCAGTTATAACTAAGACCCCATTTTATTTGATATAACTAAGGATCAACAAAGAGAAAAAAACTATAAATATGAAAAAAAGCTATTTAAAAACGTTAACTGGAAAAATAAGTCATATTAATAGTGAGATTTTTTCTTTTCAATAAATAAGCAGTGCATAAGGGAAAACTTCCATGGTTTATGTCCCAGCCCTGAATACTGGTTTCAGCTTCCTCATGTAAAGAGCTTGGAAATTGTCACTGTCATCTTTACAAAACAGAAAAAAGAAAAAGGAAAAAAAAGTGAACAAAGTGAAAATCAGTGACTTTCCTTGGACACATCAGAGAACTGAAGTCTCAGGGAAAACTTGAAATCTGGAGAAACATATGAAATCTGCTTACCTGGAGGAAAAGCTTCTGAAGCCTTATACTGTACAACACTTAAATGGCTATGTTGACAAGTCCATGAAGGCTGAGTGAGACTATCCTGAGGCCGACAATGTTAGGAGAGATCCCACACTTTCATATTTTTTTCTTTTTTAACATCTTTATTGGAGTATAATTGCTTTACAATGGTATGTTAGTTTCTGCTGTATAACAAAGTGAATCAGCTATACATAGACATATATTCCCATATCTCATCCCTTTTATATCTCCCACCCTCCCTATCTCACCCCTCTAGGTAGACACAAATCACCAAGTGGATCTCCCTGAGCTATGCGGCTGCTTCCTACTAGCTATCTATGTTACATTTGGTAGTGTATATATGTCCATTCCACTCTCTCACTTCATCCCAGATTACCCTTCCCCCTCCCCGTGTCCTCAAATCCATTCTCTACGTCTGTGTCTTTATTCCAGTCCAGCCCCTAGGTACTACAGAATCTTTTTTTTTTAAGATTCCATATATATGTGTTAGCATACAGTATTTTTTTTTCTCTTTCTGACTTACTTCACTCTGTATGACAGTCTCTAGGTCCATCCACCTCACTACAAATAACTTAGTTTCATTTCTTTTTATGCCTGAGTAATATTCCATTGTATATATATGTCACATCTTCTTTACCCATTCATCTGTTGATGGACACTTAGGTTGCTTCCATGTCCTGGCTATTGTAAGTAGAGCTGCAATGAACATTGTGGTACATGACCCTTTTTGAATTATGGTTTTCTCTGGGTATATGCCCAGTACTGGGATTGCTGGGTTGTATGGTAGTTCTATTTTTAGTTTTTTGAGAACCCCCCATACTGTTCTCCATAGTGGCTGTATCAATTTACATTCCCACCAACAGTGCAAGAGGGTTCCCTTTTCTTCACACCCTCTCCAGTATTTATTGTTTGTAGATTTTTTGATGATGACCATTCTGACAGGTGTGAGATGATATCTCATTGTAGTTTTGATTTGCATTTCTCTAATGATCAGTGATGTTGAGCATCCTTTCATGTGTTTGTGGGCAATCTGTATATCTTCTTTGGAGAAATGTCTATTTAGGTCATCTGCCCATTTTTGGATTGGGTTGTTTTTTTTAATATTGAGCTGCATGAGTTGCTCGCAAATTTTGGAGATTAATCCTTTGTCAGTTGCTTCATTTGCAAATATTTTCTCTCATTCTGAGGGTTGTCTTTTTGTCTTATGCTTTCCGTTGCTGTGCAAAAGCTTTTACATCTTGTTAGGTCCCATTTGTTTATTTTTGTTTTATTTCCATTTCTCTAGGAGGTGGGTCAAAAAGGAACTTGCTGTGAGTTATGTCATAGAGTGTTCTGCCTATCTTTTCCTCTAAGAGTTTTATAATGTCTGGCATTACATTTAGGTCTTTATCCATTTTGAATTTATTGTTCTGATGGTATTAGGGAGTGTTCCAATTTCATTCTTTTACACATAGCTGTCCAGATTTCCCAGGACCACATATTGAAGAGGCTGTCTTTTCTCCATTGTATATTCTTGCCTCCTTTATCAAAAATAAGGCGACCATATGTGTATGGTTTTACCTCTGTGTTTTCTATCCTGTTCCATTGATCTATATTTCTGTTTTTGTGCCAGTTCCATACCATCTTGATTACTGTATTTTTGTAGTATAGTCTGAAGTCAAGTAGCCTGATTCCTCCAGCTCCATTTTTCTTTCTCAAGATTGCTTTGGCTAGTTGGGGTCTTTTGTGGTGAAATTTTTTGTTCCAGTTCTGTGAAAAATGACATTGGTAGTTTGATAGGGATTACACTGAATCTGTAGATTGCTTTGGGTAGTAGAGTCATTTTCACAATGTTAATTGTTCCAATCCAAGAACATGGTATATCTCTCCATCTATTTGTAACATCTGTAATTTCTTTCATCAGTGTCTTATAATTTTCTTCATACAGGCTTTTGTCTCCCTAGGTAGGTTTATTCCTAGGTATTTTATTCTTTTTTTTGCAATGGTAAATAGGAGTATTTCCTTAATTTCTCTTTCAGAATTTTCATCACTGGTGTATAGGAATGCAAGTCATGCCTGTGCATTAATTTTGTATCCTGCTACATTACCAAATTCATTGATTAGCTCTAGTAGTTTTCTGGTAGCATCTTTAGGATTATCTATGTATACCATCATGTCATCTGCAAACAGTGACAGTTTTACTTCTTCTTTCCGATTGGGATTCCTTTTATTTCCTTTTCTTCTCTGCTGTGGCTAAAACTTCCAAAACTATGTTGAATACTAGTGGTGAGAGAGGGCAACCTTGTCTTCTTCCTGATTTTAGTGGAAATGCTTTCAGTTTTTCATCACTGAGAACGATGTTGGCTGTGCGTCTGTCATATATGGCCTTTATTATTTTCAGGTAACTTCCCTCTATGCCTACTTTCTGGAGTGTATTTACCATAAATGGGTGTTGAATTTTGTCAAAAGTTTTTCTGCATCTATTGAGATGATATGTTTTTTCTCCTTCAGTTTATTAATATGGTGTATCACATTGATTGATTTGCATATATTGAAGAATCCTTGCATTCCTGGAATAAACCCCACTTGATCATGGTGTATGATCCTTTTAATGTGCTCTTGGATTCTGTTTGCTAGTATTTTGTTGAGGATTTTTGCACCTATGTTCATCAGTGATATTGGCCTGTAGTTTTCTTTCTTTGTGAAATCTTTGTCTGGTTTTGGTATCAGGGTAATGGTGGCCTCGTAGAATGAGTTTGGGAGTTTTCCTCCCTCTGTTATATTTTGGAAGAGTTTGAGAAGGATACCTGTTAACTTTCCTCTAAATGTTTGATAAAATTTGCCTGTGAATCCATCTGGTCCTGGGATTTTGTTTGTTGGAAGGTTTTTAAGCAGTTTCAATTTCAGTGCTTGTGATTGGTCTGTTTATATTTTCTATTTCTTCCTGCTTCAGTCTCAGAAGGTTGTGCTTTTCTAAGAATTTGTCCATTTCTTCCAGACTGCCCACTTTATTGGCATATAGTTGCTTGTAGTAAACTCTCATGATCCTTTGTATTCTTCAATGTCAGTTGTTACTTCTCCTTTTTCATTTCTTATTGATTTGAGTCATCTCCCTTTTTTTCTTGATGTGTCTGGCTAATGGTTTATCAATTTTGTTTATCTTCTCAAAGAACTAGCTTTTTGCTTTATTGATCTTTGCTATCGTTTCCTTCATTTCTTTTTCATTTATTTCTGAAATGATCTTTATGATTTCTTTCCTTCTGCTAATTTTGGGGTTTTTTTGTTTTTCTTTCTCTAATTGTTTTAGGTTAAGTTGTAAGGTTAAGTTGTTCATTTGCAATGTTTCTTATCTCTTGAGGTAGGATTGTACTGCTATAAACTTCCCTCTTAGAACCACTTTTGCTGCATCCCATAGGTTTTGGATCCTCATGTCTCCATTGTCATTTGTCTCTAGGTATTTTTTGATTTCCTCTTTGATTTCTTCAGTGATCTCTTGGTTACTAAGTAGTGTACTTTTTAGCCACCATGTATTTCTATTTTTTACAGATTTTTTCCTGTAATTGATATCTAGTCTCATAGCATTGTGGTTGGAAAAGATACTTGATATGACTTCAATTTTCTTAAATTCACTGAGGCTTGATTTGTCACCCAAGATATGATCTGTCCTGGAGAATGTTCCATGAGCACCTGAGAAGAAAGTGTATTCTGTTGTTTTTGGATGGAATGTCCTATAAATATCAATTAAGTCCATCTTGTGTAATGTATCATTTAAAGCTTGTGTTTCCTTATTTGTTTTCACTTTGGTTGATCTGTCCATTGGTGAAAGTGTGGTGTTAAAGTCCCCTACTATGACTGTGTTACTGTCAATTTCCCCTTTTATGGCTGTTAGCATTTTCCTTATGTATTGAGGTGCTCTTATTTTGGGTGCATAAATATTTACAATTTTTATATCTTCTTCTGGATGATCCCTTGATCATTATGCAGTGTCCTTCTTTGTCTCTTGTAATAGTCTTTATTTTAACATTTGTTTTGTCTGATATGAGAATTGCTACTCCAGCTTTCTTTTGATTTCCATTTGCATGGACTATCTTTTTCCATCCCCTCACTTTCAGTCTGTATGTGTCCCTAGGTCTGAAGTGGGTCTCTTGTAGACAGCATATATATGGGTCTTGTTTTTGTATTCATTCAGCCAGCCTATGTCTTTTGGTTGGAGCATTTAATCCATTTACATTTAAGGTAATTATCGATATGTATGTTCCTATTACCATTTTCTTAATTGTTTTGGGTTTGTTATTGTAGGTCTTTTCCTTCTCTTGTGTTTCCTGTCTAGTGAAGTTCCCTTAGAATTTGTTGTAAAGCTGATTCGGTGGTGCTGAATTCTCTTAGCTTTTGCTTGTCTGTAAAGGTATTAATTTCTCCATTGAATCTGAATGAGATCCTTGCTTTACAGAGTAATCTTGAATGTAGGTTTTTCCCTTTCATCACTTTAATTATGTCCTGCCACTCACTTTTGGCTTGCAGAGCTTCTGCTGAAAGATCAGCTGTTAACCTTATAGGGATTCCCTTGTATGTTATTTGTTGCTTTTCTCTTGCTGCTTTTAATATTTTTTCATTGTATTTAATTTTTGATAGTTTGATTAATATGTTTCTTGGCATGTTTCTCCTTGAATTTATCCTGTATGGGACTCTCTGTGCTTCCTGGACTTGATTGACTATTTCTTTTCCCATATTAGGGAAGTTTTCAACTATAGTCTCTTCAAATATTTTCTCAGTCCCTTTCTTTTTCTCTTCTTCTTCTGGGACCCCTATAATTCGAATGTTAGTGTATTTAAAGTTGTCCCAGAAGTCTCTAAGACTGTCCTCAATTCTTTTCATTCTTTTTTCTTTATTCTCCTCTGTGGTAGTTATATCCACTATGTTATCTTCCAGGTCACTTATCCATTCTTCTGCCTCAGTTATCCTGCTATTGATTTCCTTCTAGAGAATCTTTAATTTCATTTATTGTGTTGTTCATCATTGTTTGTTTGCTCTTTAGTTCCTCTAGGTCCTTGTTAAACATTTCTTCTATTTTCTCCATTCTATTTCCAAGTTTTTGGATCATTTTTACTATCATTACTCTGAATTCCTTTTTAAGGTAGACTGCCAATTTTCTCTTCATTTGTTTCGTCTGGTGGGTTTTTACCTTGCTACTTCATCTGCTGAGCATTTCTCTGTCTTCTCATTTTGCTTAACTTACTGCGTTTGGAGTCTCCTTTTCGCAGGCTGCATGTTCATAGTTCCTGTTGATCTTGGTATCTGCCCCCAGTGAGCAAGGTTGGTTCATTGGGTTGTGTGGGCTTCCTGGTGAAGGGGACTCATGCCTGTGTTCTGGTGTATGAGGCTCTATCTTGTCTTTCTGTTGGGCAGGACTACGTCTGGTGGTGTGTTTTGGGGTGTCTGTGAACTTATTATAATTTTAGGCAGCCTCTCTGCTAATGGGTGGGGTTGTGCTCCTGTGTTGCTAGTCATTTGGCATCGGGTGTCCAGCACTGTAGCTTTCTTCTCATTGAGTGGAGCTGTGTCTTAGCATTGACATGGAGGTTTCTGGGACAGCTTTTGCCATTTGATATTACCTGGGGCCAGGAGGTCTCTGGTGGACCAATATCCTGAACTCAGCTCTCCCACCTCAGAGGCTCAGGCCTGACACCCGGCCAGAGCACCAAGACCCTGTCAGCCACATGTCTCAGAAGGAAAAGTAGAAAAGGAAAGGAAAATAAATAAATTAATTAAATAAAATTATTAAAATTAAAATTTTTAATTAAACATAAAAAAATAAAATTGTAATAAAAAAAGAAAGAAAGAAGAGAGCAACCAAACCAAAAAACAAATCCACCAGTGATAACAAGCACTAAAAACTATACTAAAAAACAAACAAACAAAAAGAAACAGACAGACAGAACCCTAGGAGAAATGATAAAAGCAAAGCTATACAGAGAAAATCACACAAAGAAACATACTTATACACACTCACTAAAAGAGAAAAAGGAATATATATATATATATATATATATAAAGGAAAAGAGCAGCCAAATAAATAAACAAATCTACCACATCTTACTATCAGTGATAATAAGCTCTAGATACTAAACTAAGATAAACTTAAAACCAGAAACAAATTAGAAGTAGAAAGCAAATCCCAAGTCCACAGTTGCTCCCAAATTCCACCGCCTCAATCTTAGGATGATTCTTTGTGCATTCAGGTATTCCACAAATGCAGGTACATCAAGTTGATCATGGAAATTTAATCTGCTGCTCCTGAGGCTGCTGAGAGAGATTTCCCTTTCTCTTCTTTGTTTGCACAGCTCCTGGGGTTCAGCTTTGGATTTGGCCCCACCTCTGCTTGTAGGTCGCCCTCTGGCATCTCTTCTCCACTCAGACAGGATGGGGTTAAAAGAGTTGCTGATTAGGGGTCTCTGGCTCACTCAGTCCAGGGGCAGGGAAGGTTATGGAATGATGGGTGAGCCTGCAGTGGCAGAGGCCACCATGACCTTGCAAGAGTCTGAGGCACACTTTGTGTTCTCCAGGGGAAGTTTTCCCTGGGTCATGGGACCCTGGCAGCGGCGGGCAGCACAGGCTCCCAGGAGGGGAGGTGTGGATAATGACCTGTGCTTGCACACAGGCTTCTTGGTGGCTGCAGCAGCAGCCTTAGCATTTCATGCCCATCTGTGGTGTCTACACTGATATCCATGGCTCATGCCTTTCTCTGGAGCTCGTTTAGGCATGCTCTGAATCTCCTCTCCTTGTGCACCCCAAAGCAATGGTCTCTTGCCTCTTAGGCAGTTCCAGACTTTTTCCCAAACCCCCTCCTGGGTAGCTGTGGCACACTAGCTCCCTTCAGGCTGTGTTTACACAGCCAACACCTGTCCTCTCCCTGGGATCTGACCTCTGAAGCCTGAGTCTCAGCTCCCAGTCCCCACCTGATCTGGCGGGTGAGCACACAAGCCTCTCAGCCTGGTGAGTGCTGGTTGGCAGTGATCCTCTGTACGGGAATCTCTCCGCTTTGCCCTCGGCACCCCTGTTGCTGCGCTCTCCTCTGTGGCTCTGAAGATTCCCCCCCACCACCTTCTGTCTCTGCCAGTGAAGGGGCTTCCTAATGTGTGGAAACTTTTCCTCCTTCACAGCTCCCTCCCAGAGATGCATGTCCCATCCCTTTTCTTCTGTCTGTTTTTCATTTTTTCTTTTGCCCTGCCCAGGTACGTGGTGAGTTTCTTGCCTTTTGGGAAGTCTGAGGTCTTCTGCCAGCATTCAGTAGGTGTTCTGTAGGAGTTGTTCCACATGTAGATGTATTTTTGATGTATCTGTGGGGAGGAAGGTGATCTCCACATCTTACTCCTCTGCCGTCTTGAAGGTCCCCCCAGATCCTACACTTTCATAGGTTTTTCCTCCAAGGACCTCACAAATTTCTCATGATGAAGATTTAAGAAAGATTTCCTTGTGGCTCATTGTGAAATAAGTCCAGAGGATTCTCCATAACATAGGTCTATGCTCCAGGAAAAAATAAAAATAAAAAAAACTTTACCACAGCCTTATTCTAATTATGAGAAGAGAATTTCTCCCATTCAAGGCCCTCTGGCCTCTCTGTCTCATTTAAGGGGGGTAGGGGAAATCTTTATCACTAAAAACAATTAAAGATCACAGCCCAGAAACACAGACACACTACAGTCATAGGATTAGAGAATATTTTCCCTCCCCCACCCCTACCACCACAGGGTTTGAGTATAACAACAGTAGATTACAACTAAAAGAGCAGTGAAACAGAGACTCTCTTTGAGGAGGTGTATTGAAGGAAACCCAAAGTCAAAGAGGAAACAAAAACAAGGATGCTAGAAGCTGATACCTATAGCTACAGAAAACATTTTTTAAAACTCAACTCCTAGCAGATTAACATAAATCTGTTAGATCACTTAAGCCCTTTTTACCTCAGCTCTTATTACCCAATATGTCTTGTTTTCAACAAATAATTACAAGATATTCAAAAAGGCAGGAACAAAACCCAGTCTGAAGAAACAAATCAAACATGGAATTAGATTAAGATACAATACAGATGTTGGAAATATCAGACAGGGAAGTTAAAATAACTATGATTAGGGCTAAGGGCTCTAGTGGAAAAAGTAAACAACATGCAAAAAGAGATGGGTAATGTAAGCAGAGAGATGGAAATTCAAAGAAACACTCAAAAGGAAACGCTAGAGATCAAAAACACTAACAGAAATGAATAGTACCTTTGATGGGCTCGTTAGTGGACTAGACACAGTTGAGAAAAGAATTGGTGAGCTTGAAGATATATCACAAGAGACTTCTAAAACTGAAATGAAAAGAAGTATAGAAAATCCAAGAATTGCTATGGAAAATGTTCAAAATGTATGAGCATAAATGTAATTGGACTATCAGAAAGAAAACAAAGAGAAAATAAAACAGAACAATTATTTAAAGTAATAATAGCTGAGAACTTTCTAAATTTAATGGCACCACACTACAAATTAAGGAAGTTCCAAAAACACCAAGCAAGCAGGATAAATAACAACAAAACAAAACAAATGAAAACTAAACCTAGACAATTTAAATTCAAACTGCAGAAAACCAATGACAAAGAGAAAATCCTGAAAGAAGCCAAAGGGGGGTGGGGGGAAATACCTTAGCTATATAGGAAAAAGAATAAGAATTACTGTGGACTTCTCATCAGAAACCATGCAAGAAAGAGAGTAGAGTGAACTATTTGAAGTGTTAAGAACACAAAACAAAACTCTACTAACTAAGAATTCTATATCTAGTAAAATTGTCCCTAAAAGGAGAGGAAGAAATAAAGCCTTTCTCAGACAAAAATGAGGGAATTCATTGCCAGCAAAAGTACCCTTCAAGAAATGTTAAACAAAGTTCTTCAAGGGGAAGAAAAATAATATAGGTCAGAAACTCAGAACTACATGAAGAAAGAATGTCAGAGAAGGAATAAATAAAATTAAAATAAAGTTGTAGTTTTCTTATTCTTAATTGATCTAAAAGAAGACTTTTAGAGTGTTACCTTGTTTAAGGTAAAAATAATGTAATGTATTAGGTGATCATAGCATATGAATAAATAGAATGAATGGCAGCAATGGCATAAGGAAGAGGAGAGGAATACACTATTAAAAGATACCTGTATTACACATCCAGTGGTATGGTGTTATTTAAAGGTGGACTTATTTCCACCTATGAGGGATTCTGGACAACTGCCATGAATTAACACACATGCTGAAGCTGAAACCAAAAGCATCTTCCTATGCCTATTTTCTCCATTTCATCCCCATTCATCAAAAAGTCCACCCATGTCTCCTAAATAACAATAAACTTCCTACTTTGGTCTATGGTAGGAAACAAAATTGTAGACTTCAATTATATGAGACAGGTTCTTGAAACATATTTTTTGCATTAGATAGGGGAATTAGTGCTTGGATTATAAAATGTTATGATTCCCAAGAAATTATATGCATTTTTTCTAAGTGTTATAATTGTGAGTTGTGTTACAGTTGTGCTCTGATATTTTCCTACTGACACATATTTCTTTGGAAAATTGGAGATGTGAGATATTTGAGACTGGATTAATATAACTTTAGGGGTTCTTGTGTATCTCTACCTTTTCAAGAGAAATGACTAGGTTACATTTGCTGGTGGAAAAAAGAGAGCAATCAATCACCTGTGTAGGATTTCTCTGAGAATAAACACAAGAAAATAAGGAAGAAATGATATCTGTATTCTAATTTCTTCAAAAGAGAGAGATTTCATTTTGAAAGTTAACATTAGTTGAACAATAAGAGAGAAGAAATTTTATGGTTTGGATTTGAATTTCCCTTTTGGGAATTAATCACGTAAAGAGGATTTGCAATCTTTATTCTGCAGTTATGTTTTTAACACGATACCACATAATGCTTTTCTATATAATCCTTTCTGATGATCTTGCTTAGACAACATAATTAGCCATAGTTTGAGATGAGAAATAAAATAGCGAGTGAATCTTTAACATAACATGTGATACACTTTTTGTTAATGTTAGTTATTACCCGCTGCTAACTCAAGCATTAGGGGACAACATCTGAACTGTTTATTTCTTTAGTATCATTTAGTAGATTGTAGCTATGGTCTGAATAGCTACATTGAAACCTCAAGTATACTCAGTGACACAGAAAGAAAGAAATATGGATAAATATAACTGATACAACAATATATTCCTTTTAAAGTGATGAGGTAGAGCCTTGAGGGTTGACACATTTTCACCACAACCTAAACTGGTATAAAGGCATTAAATCTAGAGTGTTGGGCTTCTCTGAGCTAGCTGATTCTTCGCTTCATTAAAAACTACCATGAGGGTCAAGAAATGAGCTGGGAGTTGTATCTTATTACCTGCACATGTATTACTTGATCTTACATCTGGCATAGGCTACTAGATAAAATGATGGTAAGAATAAAGCAAAATTAACTTCAGCCTGGTTTCAGTTACCATTTTTTACCAGTCCTCAAACCATCCTTTAGGTGAACCTAGTTCATAGATATACAGAAATATTTGTAAATATAATATCAAGCTTCACAGATGCTGGAATAACACTTTTCTGGAACTCTGTTAATATCAGCTCCCAATGGAGACAGCACATCTTTGAATCTTCAGAGTCTTAGCTATTGGTCCAATAAACCAACAGAAAGCACTAAAACATAAATTGATGTAGGTAGAAGCAAAATCTCTTCTCCCATCACCCCTCCCATGAGGAGTAGACTCTAGTCTGGTTTTACTGTCTTTATTCTTGGTTGCAATACACAGAATTTTATATTGTAATGAATTAAGTAAAAAGAAGAAAATTATAGATAGGTAGGTAGGTAGGTAGTAGATAGGTAGAGAAAGAGAGAGATTATGTACTATACTATATAATGGTATATCTATATAAATACACACACACACACACACACACACACACACACATACAGTTTATATAACTAGGAAACATAGGGATTGAGTTGAGCAGGGGGGACTCCTGAACCCAAAACAGTATCATTAGATTTTAGATTTTATTTCTCAATATGTTTTCCTTCTATTGTTATTACAAATAGGAAAGAATAAGATCAAATCACAGAAAAAATAAAAACTCATGCCTACATATGGCTGTGGTAGAGAGAGAAAATCACAGACAAGTCTAGATTTGTATAATTCCAGTTTTGTCATCTCATAAGAAAGCCTTTCTTTCTCCCTCTCCCTCCAAATGGCAATGTGGCAGAGAGGCAAACTAAGCCAGGAATTTTCTGCCAGATCAGCATGGACACTTCATCCTCTGTTCTGTTTCCTGTCAATAAGAGAGCCAGACTCAGCATGAAAGCTGATTTAACCATTTTCCACCTCTCCCCAGTTATGTGCTCTGAGACTTTTGGGTTGGAAGTCACTGGTGATTTGGAGAACAAAACACTTTTGCTTGAGTCAAATGTCCCTGTTCAGTTTACCAGAAAGTTCTGTATTTAGAGTCATGGACACTAATAATAAAATGGTACACCTTCTTTGCCCTAAAGATTAGGCAAAGGACTAATGAATTTACAATTTATCTTGGGAATAATAGGCTTTTATATTTTGTGTTACATTGTGAATTTTTTTGTTTGTTAGTTAATAACACAGCAAAGAATAACCTACACATTCCATGTGTCTTTGACTATGTTAATATAGCGAAATAAGGTATAGGAATGAACCGATCTACTGTAACACTTCGGCAATTGAAAACATGTTCAAATTTTTCTTTCCCCAGCAGCCAGCAATTTTAGCATGAGCTATACAGAAAATTGATCGTTCTTTATTAGAATATTTTTAATCTTATTTGGTGTAAATTAGAAAAAGTTAACTACTAATCAGGTAGAAAATATTAAATTTAGATAGCAGCTGTAATCCCAGAGAATTGAAGTGATATGAAAGAGGACTTATGAGAGTAGATTAAATAGTATATTTTATCTGGGAAAGAGACTATTCTCCAAGTAAATTAATAATAATTATTGCATACATGATATATTACGATATGCAAGATGTTGACCAGCTGTGGACTGGGGACTGGGGAAATGGGGATTTCCACTGAGTACTAGGAGAAAATATATTTTAAAGTTCAGCAGAATTTTTAAAAAATAGCAGAATTGTTTTAGGAAACATTTTTTAAGGTGAAGAGTGACTGTTAACATCTAAAATATAATTGTAATGACTAGGAAACTTCCTTTCACAAGAGATGTGTTATAAATCAGAATAGGGACTTAGTCTAATGTTCTTAACACTTGATGGACAGTGTAGTCCTTGCCAAGGAGTAACCTCTCACATTAAAGTTTCTCCTATCAGACCAAATACATTGTAGCTTACAATGGAAAAAGTAATTGATTTAATATTCAATTTTTTGAGCTGTGCTCTTCTCCTTGAGTGTTTCATTGTTGTTAGCACATTGCCACGTTTCATTTTTTGAGGTTTACCTGTTTTTTTGTAAATAGGTGGGGAAAAGATAAAGTCACACCAAGCCCTCCATTATTTGCTACCTTGCCCAGCTTACCTTTATAATCTCCTACTAGCTACATCCCATTCCCTTTAGTTATAATGACCTTTGCCATGCCAAGAGTATGCTAGCACTGGCTGTTCCTACTATCTGGAACTCTCTTTCCTATATATTTTCATGGCTAGCCCTCTTTCTTTCAGGAGTTTGCTGACGTGTCCCCTTCTCATGAGATGATCCCTGACAATCGTATTTTATTTTGAAGTCTGCCCCCTCCATCACAATTCTCTGGGTACCCTGTATTCCTTGCCCTTTGTTCTTACAATATTTATCATCTTCTAACATATTTTATAATATTTTTATCTATCATCTTTATTATCTATTGTCTGCTTTTTCCCCACTAGAATGCAATGCAACTTCCACACATTTAGGAAACTTTGCCTGTTTTGTTCATTGAAATGTAGATATACCAAGTGCCTAAAATAGTACATGGTACTCATTATATATTCATTGAATGAATGAATACATGAATGAGTGAAAAAGATAAGCCCATCTGAGCACTTGTCCAAATTAGGTCACTGAATATCTGATTATATATAACTCTAAAATGTCTTGTCTACTGTTAAGCCACGGGGATTCTATGGCTCGAGTGCTATGAATTGCAGGCATAAGAAATAGATGTATATACATATAGAAACACAAAAAATAGGCACCCAAGGATCAAAAGATAATGGAAGGCACTGCTAATATATGTTTTATACAGACCTGTGACCCCAATTACCTTAGAATGTTATGTTAGCCTTGATATACTATGCTATATTTAACTGGTTCCTAATACTATTAATCTCAACTCAGATATTATTATTGTTAATTGGCAAGTCAAGGCAGAAAATTATTTTAAAACTTGGAACTATTGATTCAAAGGGGAGGAAAAAGATTTGTGTGTCATGTAGGCTTGATACTAAATTGAATGAACTTATCCACTGTTTGCCCTTTGTACCCATCCTTAAGACACACTATTTTTTAAGCCACACCATTTACTGATTTTATTTATAAACCAAGAACTAAACTAGGTGCTTTGTGTTTACTATCACTTTTCCTCTAATAATTATTGTAAAACAGATATCATTGTCCTATTTTACAGGGAAAAACAAGATTCAAATAGGTTAAATTCTCCAAACTCACATAGCTAAAGCAAAAAGAAGCCTAGATTCAAGTCGAGGTTGTCTGAGTTAAGACCCATCTCCTTTCTACTACAGCAGGCTGTACTTATGCTGTTTCTGTCACTGTCTGAGAACAGAAGTCTTGCAACAGAGCATCAGTTCAACAGTAATTTGGCTCCATGGCAGCCGCAATGGGCATGTGGGGAAGGAACCTAAAAACGCTCAGACCCCTTTGCCCTTGTCACTTCATGAGTCTTGGCAAGATGCCAGATCATCAAATCAGTGCCTCCTTGACTCTGTCTCCTCTGCACCTTGACCTTTCAGGCAGATTAGTCAGTATTACAAACAAAAAAATCCATAACCAACCATGAGATGTGTTCTGAGCAGATTTGGTGGATCAAGCCTCTGGGCAACAGCATAGCTCTGGGGTTTTAGCCCTACTAGGAAAGCATTTTGTTTGTTTTGTTGAAAATTAACAGTAAAGATCTCACTGGATAGAAATTGACATTTCACCTTATAAAAGCTGCCAAAACATCACATATTATCTCCACATATGAGTGTTCATGTGAGCTTTGTGCCTGTCCTTTCACTCTCTTATTCTCTCCTCTTCTTGTCTTTCTTGTACCTAAAACCTCTAACTGAGAATCACTGGGGGAAT
The DNA here is from genome assembly GCF_005190385.1 of Monodon monoceros. NCBI lineage: Eukaryota > Metazoa > Chordata > Mammalia > Artiodactyla > Monodontidae > Monodon > Monodon monoceros. Next base: position 26,068,830 of record NW_021703772.1, read on the forward strand.
TCAAGACCCAGGTAACCAAGGCCCCCTAACTAAACATAATCATTCATGAGCTGCTCTTTTCTTACCTTGGAAAAACTGAGGCAAAATAAAGTATAAAAGCCAACAACCACTTGAATTTAAAGTAGAATACAGCAAATTAATCATACAATTTATTGAAAAACAACTATCACATCTACTGATGAATGAAGACATAAGATATGTGGTATCTACCTTCAAGGAGTTTACAGTCTGTGTATTGTGGGTCCTGCATCTAGTTGGGTGATTATGGAGAGATCACTTCACCCATCCTCATCTATAAATATAATAATAATAGCAGTAATTATAAAATGGTAATAGAATTTAAAATGTACCTCTCAATGTTGTAGGGTTGTATCGATGAGCTCACACATCTGAAAATGTGCAACAGAGACATTTATGGTCTAAACTCTAACCTGCTCCCCACTTTCCCAGCTCCCCTGCAGTTAGGTAGGACCATGTGATTATTTCCTCTTTTTTTCCTGGTAATGGATCTATAATTTATTTGAGGGATAACAGTATTCTGAGCTATAGATGAAAAGGAATAACATTGGGTCATTTGTAGAGATGTGGATGGACCTAGAGTCTGTCATACAGAGTGAAGTCAGAGAAAAACAAATATGGTATATTAATGCATATATGTGGAATCTAGAAAAATGGAATAGATGAACCTATTTTCAGGGCAGGAATAGAGACATAGAGAACAGATGTGTGCACATGGACGGTGGGGAAGGCAGGTCGGATGAATTGAGAGATTGGGATTGAGATATATACACTACCATGTGTAAAATAGATAGCTAGTGGGAACCTGCTGTATAGCACATGGAGCTCAGCTCGGTGCTCTGTGATGACCTGGATGGGTGGGGGGCTGGTGTGGGAGGGAAGTCCAAGAGGGAGAGGATATATGTATACATATAGCTGATTCACTTCATTGTACAGCAGTAACTAACATGTGACTATTTCTTGCCAATGGTTTATCAGAAGTGTCATGAGTCATATCCAGACCAAACCATGTAAGAAGTGGAGTTTGACACCACTAGTGTTTTCCTTTTGGTGAAAGTGGAGGCTTTGCCTTAAGTTGGCAGAGCAATGAGATAGGAGCACCTAAATCACTGAGTCACCGCATGGAAGACTTATAACAACGTTTTCATGTGTGAGAGATAAACTCTCGTTTATTAAGTCATTAAGAATTTCAGTTTGTTTGTCATGAACAAAAGTATGGCCTTTCTAGAAGAACAGAAATGGTCTAATATCAGGAAACACTGTGGACAATCCATAAATCTTTGCCTTAAAATAATCCATGAAAATTCCATTCCAATGGGCAGTTTGAAATTGAGTGCTGGGTTGTAGAGCAAAACTCAAGTGGGATTTTAGCAGAGGGGCACAGAGGAGGTATGACTGATGTTGGATGGGATTTCATGATGTGAAGTAGACAGGAGAGAGCTATATATGAAGGTAAAGAAAATGACAAGAGTAACGGCAAATGGGCTGGAATAAGCATGGTAAGTTGGTAGTGAGATCTGCATGCCTGGAGCAGATAATGTGAGTTGTAGAATATTACCAAATCATGAGATAACGAACATGCTTGAAGACTGGGCAGAATTTAGACTTCACTCAAAAGCCAATGGAGATTTTTAGGAACAAAGATGGCAGAGTAGAAGGACGTGCTCCCACTCCCTCTTGCAAGAACACCATAATCACAACTAGCTGCTGGGCAATCATCGACAGGAAGACACTGGAACTCACCAAAAGATACCCCACATCCAAAGACAAAGGAGAAGCCACAAAGAGACTGTAGGAAGGGCGCAATCACAGTAAAATAAAATCCCGTAACTGCTGGGTGGGTGACTCACAGACTGGAGAACACTTATACCACAGAAGTCCAACAACTGGAGTGAAGGTTCTGAGCCCCACATCAGGTTCCCAACCTGGGGGTCCAGTAACAGGAGGAGGAATTCCTAGAGAATCAGACTTTGAAGGCTAGTGGGATTTGACTGCAGGATTTTGACAGGAATGGGGGAAACAGAGACTCCACTATTGGAGGGCACACACAAAGTAGTGTGTGCATTGGGACCCAGGGGAAGGAGAAGTGACCCCAGGGGAAACTGAACCAGACCTACTTGCTAGTGTTGGAGGGTCTCCTGCAGAGGCGGGTGGTGGCTGTGGCTCAACGTGGCAACAAGGACACTGGCAGCAGAAGTTCTGGGAAGTATTCCTTGGCATGAGCCCTCCCAGAGTCCACCACTAGCCCCACCAAAGAGCCCAGGTAGGTTCCAGAGTTGGGTTGCCTCAGGCCAAACAACCAACAGAGGGGAACCCAGCCCCATCCAACAGCAGTCAAATGGACTAAAGTTTTACTGAGCTCTGCCGACCAGAGCAACAGTCAGTTCTACCCACCACCAGTCCCTCCCATCAGGAAACGTGCACAAACCTCTTAGATAGCCTCATGCACCAGAGGGCAGACAGCAGAAGCAAGAAGAAGTACAATCCTGCAGCCTGTGGAACAAAATCCACATTCACAGAGAGATAGACTAGATGAAAAGGCAGAGGGCTATGTACCACATGAATGAACAACATAAAACCCAAGAAAAACAACTAAATGACACGGAGATAGACAACCTTCCAGAAAAAGAATTCAGAATAATGATAGTGAAGATGATCCAGGACCTCGGAAAAAGAATGGAGGCAAAGATCAAGAAGATGCAAGAAATGTTTAACAAAGACCTAGAAAAATTAAAGAACAAACAGAGATGAACAATACAATAACTGAAATGAAAACTACACTAGAAGGAATCAATATCAGAATAACTGAGGCAGAAGAACGGATAAGTGACCTGGAAGACAGAATGGTGGAATTCACTGCACTTTGTAGTATAGTACTGTATACTACAAAGCTACAGTAATCAAGACAATATGGTACTGGCACAAAAACAGAACAATAAATCAATGGAACAAGATGGAAAGCCCAGAGATAAACCCACGCACCTACGGTCAACTAATCTATGACAAAGGAGGCAAGTATATACAATGGAGAAAAGACAGTCTCTTCAATAAGTGGTGCTGGGAAAACTGGACAGCTACGTATAAAAGAATGAAATTAGAACAGTCCCTTACACCATACACAAAAATAAACTCAAAATGGATTAGAGACCTAAATGTAAGACCAGACACTATAAAACTCTTAGAGGAAAACATAGGAAGAACACTCTTTGACATAAATCACAGCAAGATCTTTTTTGATCCACCTCCTAGAGTAATAGAAATAAAAAAAATAAATAAACAAATGGGACCTAATGAAACTTAAAAGCTTTTGCACAGCAAAGGAACCCATAAACAAGACGAAAAGACAACCTTCTGAATGGGAGAAAATATTTGCAAATGAATCAACGGACAAAGGATTAATCTTCAAAATATATAAACAGCTCATGCAGCTCAATATTAAAGAAACAAACAACCCAATCCAAAAATGGGCAGAAGACCTAAATAGACATTTCTCCAAAGAAGACATACAGATGGCCAAGAAGCATATGAAAAGCTGCTCAACATCACTAATTATGAGAGAAATGCAAATCAAAACTACAATGAGATATAATCTCACACCAGTTAGAATAGGCATCATCAGAAAATCTACAAACAACAAATACTGGACAGGGTGTGGAGAAAACGAACCCTCCTGCACTGTTGGTGGGAATGTAAATTGATACGGCCACTATGGAGAACAGTATGGAGGTTCCTTAAAAAAGTAAAAATAGAATTACCATATGACCCAGCAATCCCACTACTGGGCCTATACCCAGAGAAAACCATAATTCAAAAAGACACATGCACCCCAATGTTTATTACAGCACTATTTACAATAGCCATGTCATGGAAGAACCTAAATGCCCATAGACAGAAAAATGGATAAAGAAGATGTGGCACATATATACAATGGAATATTACTCAGCCATATAAAGGAACGAAATTGGGTCATTTGTAGAGACGTGGATGGATCTAGAGACTGTCATACAGAGTGAAGTAGGTCAAAAAGTGAAAAACAAATACCATATACTAATGCATATATGTGGAACCTAGAAAAATGTTACAGATGAACTGGTTTGCAGGGCAGAAATTGAGATACAGGGCAGAAATTGAGACACAGATGTAGAGAACAAATGTATGGATGCCAAGGCGGAAAGCGACAGGCAGGTGCAGGTGGTGGTATGATGAATTGGGTGATTGGGATTGACACGTATACACTGATGTGTATAAAATTGATGACTAATAAGGACCTGCTGTATAAATAAATAAATAAAATTCAAAAATTAACAACAACAACAACCAAAAAAGCCAATGGAAAAGCCAGAAAAGATTGGGTCACTGAAAAAAGCATTGTGATTAAGGAGACTGTTTGGCTTTAGCATTTATAAAACATCATGACTGTGGTTCTCAACTGTGGCTGCACATTAGAATCACATAAAGAACTTTTAAACGTTGCAGATGCCTCTCTCCTCTCCCAATTTAATTGGTAAGTCTGGGCATCAGCAAGATTTCCAAGCTGAGTAGGTAAATCTAATTACTCTAAACTGCAGTAAGCATTGAGATAACTGGAAATCAGGGGGTCTTACCCTCTAGAAGTTTAGTTAGGAGGACACCCTTTCAGGTGTGATGACACCAAGAAAATTCTCCTTATTTCACCCAGGGGTTGAGGTGGATGTGGTACAAGGGAAGTGATACTCTGGATCTTGCTTTACTGTTTTTAATTTTTTTCCCAACATTGGAGCAAGAACAAACTCCACTGGGGGCTTCTGTTCTTTTCTCCATTTTTGTTTTCAGAAACCATACACTGACAATTCAGAGTTCCACAGAATAAGGTAAGAGGTAGGACCATAGAAATTTCTCTCTGTGTTCCATCTCACTCACCAACCCCACAATTTAAGCCCTGGATTTTACCATCATCTTAAAGTCTGAAAAGTTAAATAATTTGTCTCAGATACTTGTAAAACAGTTATCCAAACCTCGAAGTAGTTTGGCCAAGTTCCTGCTTCTTAAACTTTAATTATTCAACCCTGTAATGTACTAAAAATTAGCTGAATAGCTTCAATTACAGGTTATACATACACAATATAATGTACCAATATGGCAGCATTTCCAGCCAATTACTACATCCCTTCTGATTCCCAACTCCCTTTCTCACACTCCCAGCAGGCACCCAAAGACATTCCAGAATATGCACACAATATTTGAGGCTGAGTGAACTAAAAAAAAAAGAAAAGAATTCCAGTCAGCTTTTCCAAAGCATAGACTTTAGCAAAATGGAATATTTCCTCACCAGAGACTTTTCTGTTGGTGACGATCAATTTTTTAAAGGTTAACCGAACTCCCTATAGCTTTTTAACAAAATTATCCCAGTCATCAGAAGTTGTGTAGGCCAGAAACTCTGGCATGTTCAGCTTCATAATTTTGAAGAAAATTCCTAGTTTTTAAAAAGAACTGAGTATCTCTTACGTGATGACACTTATTTATTTAGCCCCCACACTAATGTGGTTGTGTGTTTATTGAAGAGAGCTTTTTGTTCTATTCTTTCTGGTTTGTTGGTTTTAAAACACTCTCTGCCCCCATAGGAAGCCATTTCGATCTAGAGAAGCCACTCTCCAAAGAGCAGGAAACTGCTGCAATATTTATGAATTCTAAAACCTCTGCTCTTGATCTTTTTAACAAAGGTCTCAGAGGAAGGTGTTGAGGCTAGTAAAGAGGGAAGGGAGAAGGAAAAGCAGCTTATAAGAGAGTCTAACACTGTGCTCTCAGCAGACTGTAAAAAGTAAACAGAGAGGTGATCAATGACAGACCCTGTTTCTAAATTAAGTCTTAAAATGCATATTAATGACTGCTTCTCAAAAAAGATTATTATATTGAGAATGACACTTAAACAAATGGAAGCTATCTTAATTTTAGATTCATCTTCCACCTAGCTGACTTTTCTGAGAAATACTTGCCTAGTTAGTGGGTAAAGGTGTATGGTCCACTTTTAAAGTAATCTGGAAAGAGGATTTGGAAAAACAAAACAACTTCCCAAACATAAACAGGTCAAACATGGCTCTAAACTCATCCCTGAAGGGTCTCTTAGAAAGATTCACAGCTGTTCAGTTTTATAGGGCCACCTGCCATACTGATGAAAAGGATGGGATCGCTTTGAATGGCAAGGGAAGAAAGCCAGCCTCCTGGAAATAAGTATGAAAAACTGAAAAGATTAGAATTCAGAAGCTCAATTCTATGAAAAAACTGTGCAACGTAAAGCAGATTCATGAGTTCAAGAAGAAACAAAATTAGAATAGGCCTAATTCAAAGGGAATATTCTTCTCAGGGCAGTAGCACAGTAAAACACCATCTTTCCTTTAATAAGTAAGTGGCAAGATGAATGTGATGTAGCATAAATTAAAAGGCAAGAGAGTTTTAAGGGATGAGGCTGGTGAACTGGTCAGAGGCTAGGTCATGCCATGGGTTGTCAACCTTGCATATTATATAGGCTGATAGCTTTCAGACTTTGTAAAGTAGTCAGTTTCCTTCCTTTCTTTCACCTCTTTCATTCTTTTACCTCAAATAAGATGCTATGTGGAACTACAATATACAGAATATATAAAAGTAGAATTACTCTGCTTGCAAAAAGGAAGGTGTAACAGCACAGTGAAGAGGAAGAACTGGACAGTCTCTGTCTGCTCAAATTCCCCCACAAAGCCCCACCATCACCACGTGGACCCTGTATACCTTCCAATGAACCTTGAGGCTTTTAGAGAAACATTTTGAACTTCCCTGATACAGACAATAAAAGACACTTAAAACTTTTAAGCAGAAGATGGCACGTCCAGATTATGATTTAGATGATGAGCATCATTCTGAACTGGGTAAAGAAGATGGATTTCAGCTTGTGACCTTGAGGGAAAGGAAAGAGTTGGAGACTGTTGCAATCGAGTGTAAAAAGAAGGTTAGTAGACAGCAGAAGCAAGAAGAACTACAATCCTGCAGCCTGTGGAACGAAAACCACATTCACAGAAAAACAGACAAAATGAAAAGGCAGAGGACTATGTACCACATGAAGGAACAAGATAAACCCCAGAAAAACAACTAAATGACACGGAGATAGGCAACCTTCCAGAAAAAGAATTCAGAATAATGAAAGTGAAGATGATCCAGGACCACAGAAAAAGAATGGAGACAAAGATCGAGAAGATGCAAGAAATGTTTAACAAAGACCTAGAAGAATTAAAGAACAAACACCTAGAAAAATTAAAGAACAAACAAACAGAGATTAACAATACAAAAATTGAAATGTAAAATACACTAGAAGGAATCAATAGCAGAATAACTGAGGCAGAAGAACAGATAAATAACCTGGAAGACAGAAAGGTGGAATTAACAGCTGCAGAACAGAATAAAGAGAAAAGAATGAAAAGAAATGAATAAAGCCTAAGAGACCTCTGGGAAAACATTAAACACACCAACATTCACGTTATAGGGGTCTCAGAAGGAGAAGAGAGAGAGAAAGGACCCGAGAAAATATTTGAAGAGATTATAGTCGAAAACTTCCCTAACACAGGAAAGGAAATAGCCACCCAAGCCCAGGGAGTGCAGAGAGTCCCATACAGGATAAACCAAAGGAGAAACGTGCCAAGACACAGAGTAATCAAATTGACAAAAATGAAACACAAAGAAAATTTATTAAAAGCAATAAGGGAAAAATGACAAATAACATACAAGGGAACTCCCATAAGGTTAACAGCTGATTTCTCAGCAGAAACTCTACAAGCCAGAAGACAGTGGCATGATATATTTAAAGTGATGAAAGGGAAGAACCTATAACCAAGATTACTCTACCCAGCAAGGATCTCATTCAGATTTGAAGGAGAAATTAAAACCTTTACAGACAAGCAAAAGCACCATCAAACCAGCTCTACAACAAATGCTAAAGAAACTTCTCTAAGCGGGAAACACAAGAGAGGAAAATGACCTATAAAAAAAAGCTCAGGGCTTCCCTGGTGGTGCAGTGGTTGAGAGTCTGCCTGCCGATGCAGGGGACAAGGGTTCGTGCCTCGGTCTGGGAAGATCCCACATGCTGCGGAGCCGCTGGATCTGTGAGCCATGGCCGCTGAGCCTACGCGTCCGGAGCCTGTGCTCTGCAAGGGGAGAGGCCACAACAGTGAGAGGCCTGTGTACTGCAAAAAAAAAAAAAAAAAAGCTCAGACCAACTAAGAAAGTGGTAATAGGGACATACGTACATACAAATAATTACCTTATATGTCAATGGAATAAATGCTCCAACCAAAAGACACAGGCTCACTGAATGGATACAGAAACAAGACCCATATATATGCTGTCTACAAGAGACCCACTTTAGACCCAGGGACACATACAGGCTGAAAGTGAGGGGATGGAAAACAATATTCCATGCAAATGGAAATCAAAAGAAATCTGGAGTAGCAATACTCATATCAGATAAAATAGACTTTAAAATAAAAAATGTTATAAGAGACAAGGAAGGACACTACATAATGATCAAGGGATCAATCCAAGAAGAAGATATAACATTATAAATATATATGCACCCGACATGGGAGCATCTCAGTACAAAAGGCAAATGCTAACAGCTATAAAAGAGGAAATCAACAGTAACACAATAATAGTGGGGGACTTTAACACTTCACTTCAACCAAAGGACAGATCATCCAGACAGAAAATTGATAAGGAAACACATGCTTTAAATGACACAACAGGCCAGATAGATTTGACATTTATAGGACATTCCATTAGGAAACAGCACATAACACTTTCTTCTCACGTGCACAGGGAACATTCTCCAGGATAAATCATATCTTGGGTCACAAATCAAGCCTCAGTAAATTTAAGAAAATTGAAATCATATCAAGCATCTATTCTGACCACAACACTATGAGATTAGAAATCAATTACATGGAAGAAAACATAAAAAACACAAACACGTGGAGGCTAAACAATACATTACTAAATAAACAAGAGATCACTGAAGAAATCAAAGAGGAAATCAAAAAATACCTAGAGACAAATGACAATGAAAACATGAGGATCAAAAACCTATGGGATGCAGCAAAAGCAGTTCTAAGAGGGAAGTTTATAACAATACAAGCCTACCTCAAGAAACAAGAAAAATCTCAAATAAACAATCTAACCTTACACCTAAAGGAACTAGAGAAAGAAGAACAAACAAAATCCACAGTTAGTAGAAGGAAAGAAATCATAATGATCAGAGCAGAAATAAATGAAATAGAAACAAAGAAAACAATAGCAAAGATCAATAAAACTAAAAGCTGGTTCTTTGAGAAGATAAACAAAATTGATAAACCCTTAGCAAGAATCATCAAGAAAAACAGGGGGAGGACTCAAATCATTAAAATTAGAAATGAAAACAGAGACGCTACAACAGATACTGCAGGAATACAAAGCATCCTAAGAGACTATTACAAGCAACTCTATGCCAATAAAATAGACAACCTGGAAGAAATGGAAAAATTCTTAGAAAGGTATAACCTTCCAAGACTGAACCAGGAAGAAATAGACAATATGAACAGACCAATCACAAGTAATGAAATTGTAACTGTGATTAAAAATCTTCCAACAAACAAAAGTCAAGTACCAGATGGCTTCAAAGGGAATTCTATCAAACATTTAGAGAATAGCTAACACCTATCTTTCTCAAACTCTTCTAAAAAATTGCACAGGAAGGAAAACTCTCAAACTCATTCTATGAGGCCACCATCACCCTAATACCAAAACCAGACAAAGATACTACAAAAAAAGAATATTACAGAGCAGTAACACTGATGAATATAGATGCAAAAATCCTCAACAAAATACTAGCAAACAGAATCAAACAACACATTAAAAGGATCATACACCATGATCAAGTGGGGTTTATCCCAGGGATGCAAGGATTCTTCAATTTATGCAAATCAATCAGTGTGATACACCACATTAACAAATTGAAGAATAAGAACCATACGATTCGTTCAAAAAGAGTCATGTACCAAAATGTTCATTGCAGCTCTATTTACAATAGTCAGGACATGGAAGCAACCTAAGTGTCCACTGACAGATGAATGGATAGAGAAGATGTAGCTCATATATACAGTGGAATATTACTCAGCCATAAAAAGGAACGAAACTGAGTTATTTGTAATGAGGTGGATGGACCTAGAGACAAGTCAGAAAGAGAAAAACAAATACCATATGCTAACACATATATATGGAATCTAAAATAAAGAAGAAAAAAGAAAAAAAAAGGGGTCAGAACAACCTAGGGGCAAGACAGGAATAAAGATGCAGACCTACTAGAGAATGGACTTAAGGATATGGGGAGTGGGAAGGGTAAGCTGGGACAAAGTGAAAGAGTGGCATGGACATATATACACTACCAAACGTAAAATAGATAGCTAGTGGGAAGCAGCCACATAGCACAAGGAGATCAGCTCAGTGTTTTGTGACCACCTAGAGGGGTGGGAGGGAGATGCAAGAGAGAAGAGATATGGGGACATATGTATATGTATAACTGATTCACTTTGCTATAAAGCAGAAACTAACACACCACTGTAAAGCAATTATACTCCAGTAAAGATGTTAAAAAAAAAAAACAACATATGATTATCTCAATAGATGCAGAAAAAGATTTTGACAAAATTCAACACACATTTATGATAAAAACTCTCCAGAAAGTGGGCATAGAGGGAACCTGCCTCAACGTAATAAAGGCCATATACGACAAACGCACAGCAAATGTCATTCTCAATGGTGAAAAACTGAAAGCGTTTCCTCTAAGATCAGGAATAAGACAAGGATGTCCACTCTCACCACTATTATTCATCATAGTTTTGGAAGTCCTAGCCACGGGAATCAGAGAAGAAAAAGAAATAAAAGGAATACAAATTGGAAAAGAAGAAGTGAAACTGTCACTGTTTGCAGAAGACATGATACTATACATAGATAATCCTAAAGATGCTACCGGAAAACTGGTAGAGCTAATCAATGTATTTGGTAAAGTTGCAGAATCCAAAATTAATGCACAGAAATCTCTTGCATTCCTATACATTAACAATGAAAGAGCAGACAGAGAAATTAAGGACACAATCCCATTCACCACTGCAACAAAAAGAATAAAATACCTAGGAATAAACCTACCTAAGGAGGTAAAAGACCTGTACTTTTACCGTAAGACACTGATGAAAGAAAACAAAGATGACACAAACTGATGGAGGGATATACCATGTTCTTGGATTGGAAGAATCAATACTGTGAAAAGAACTATACTACCCAAAGCAATGTACAGATTCAGTGCAGTCCCTGTCATATTACAAAAGGCATTTTTTACAGAACTAGAACAAAAAGTCTTAAAATTTGTATGGAGACACAAAAGACCCTGAATAGCCAAAGCAATCTTGAGGAAGAAAAACAGAGCTGGAACAATCAGACTCCCTGACTTCAGACTATACTACAAATCTACCAGTATTCAAGACAATATGGTACTGGCACAAAAACAGAAACATAGATCAATGGAACAGGACAGAAAGCCCAGAGATAAACCCACACACCTATGGTCAACCAATCTATGACAAGGGAGGCAAGGATATACAATGGAGAAAAGACAGCCTGTTCAATAAGTGGTGCTGGGAAAACAGGACAGCTACATGTAAAAGAATGAAATTAGAACACTCCTAATACCATACACAAAAATAAACTCAAAATGGATTAAAGACCCAAATGTAAGACGGAACACTATAAAACTCCAGGAGAAAAACATAGGCAGAAAACTCTATGACATAAATCACAGCAAGATCTTTTTTGACCCACCTCCTAGAGTAATGGAAATAAAAACAAAAATAAACAAATGGGATCTAATGAAACTTAAAAGCTGTTGCACAGCAAAGGAAACCATAAACAAGACGAAAAGACAACCCTCAGAATGGGAGAAAATATGTGCAAACGAATCAACAAAGGATTAATCTCCAAAATATAGAAACAGCTCATGAGGCTCAATATTAAGAAAACAAACAACCCAATCAAAAAATGGGCAGAAGACCTAAATAGACATTTCTCCAAAGAAGACATACAGATGGCCAAGAGCATGTGAAAACTATTCAACATCGTTAATTATTAGAGAAATGCAAATCAAAACTACAATGAGGTATCACCTCACACCAGTCAGAATGGCCATCATCAGAAAATCTACAAACAACAAATGCTGGAGAGGGTGAGGAGAACAGGGAACCCTCTTGCACTGTTGGTGGGAATGTGAATTGATACAGCCACTATGGAGAACAGTATGGAGGTTCCTTAAAAAGCTAAAAATAGAATTACCATATGACCCAGCAATCCCACTACTGGGCATATACCCAGAGAAAACCATAATTCAAAAAGACACATGCACCCCAGTGTTCATTGCAGCACTATTTACAATAGCCAGGTCATGGAAGCAACCTAAATGCCCAGCGACAGAAAAATGGATAAAGAAGATGTGGAATATTCCTCAGCCATAAAAAGCAATGAAATTGGGTCATTTGTAGAGACGTGGATGGACCTAGAGACTGTCATACAGAGTGAAGTAAGTCAGAAAGAGAAAAACAAATATCGTATATTAACACATATATGTGGAATCTAGAAAAATGGTACAGATGAACCGGTTTGCAGAGCAGAAATAGACACACAGATGTAGAGAACAAATGTATGGACAACAAGCAGGGAAAGTGTGGATGGTTGTAGTGGTGGGGGTAGAGGAGCGGTGGGATGAATTGGGAGATTGGGATTGACATGTATACATTAATATGTATAAAATAGATAACTAATAAGAACCTGCTGCATAAAAATAAAATAAAATAAAATTCAAAAAAATAAAAGAAAGTTCAAACTAGATTGTTAAGAATAATAAAGCAAGTAGCAAAACGTTAAAAAAAAAAAAGAAGGATAGTGACATCCACTAGGATGTAGGTCATCAGAAAGAAGTGGATTATTTGGGAGGCAATATGAAAAGACTTGGTGATTGAATGGACATAGGAAATTCAGGGATAAGGAGGATTCAATAATATATTCTAGGTTGGTTCCAAGCATCATGACTGGGTGAAGGTACAGAGAATGTTAGTGGAACAAATGTTTATTTGTGGAGGGGAATAAATTAACTTTTAGTTATTTTAGGTTGGGGCGATTGAAATGTTTAGTCAGCGATAATATATATGAATTTGAATCTGAAAGATAATTCTAGCTTGGGCATGTATATTTACTGTCATTAAAATATAGTTAACAAAAATCATAGAAAAGCAATAGACAGGAAAGAAGAATCTATTTAGACTTGAACTCTTTAGGCCAACCATGTTTAAGGAATAGATAATGCAAAGAGGGTGTATGATGGAGTCAGAGAAGATACAGTATGAGAAATAAGAACAAGGAGAATGCCTAACCAAAAAACCACCAAAATTCTTTGAAAAGAAAGAAGAGGTCAACACTGTAAAATGCAATAGACAACAAAGAGAAAAAAGGAAAATGCTTCTGTTGTGTCTAGCATTAAGAGAGTTATTTGGGGACAATAACAAAAAAGTCAGAAGTCAGGTTACAGATGGTTGACAAGTGAATGAAAGGTTAAAAAGAATGGCTGCCTACTGCAAGGAGGGAGGGAGGAAGAAAGAACAATTGAGCACTAGAAGAAATTTATATGTGGAGCAGGCTAGCTTGCAAGACAATGTCTGGCAAACATTACATTAGTAGGTATGCAATCAATATTTCTTCAAGGAATAAATGACTGATCATCAGAATGAATGAATGAAATGAATGGGGAGAATAGTGTAACAGGTAGGATGAAATGAGGGAAATGTAACAGGTTTACAATAATTATATTACTTTCATGTTCATTGAGCTGCTTCAAATCCTTTTGGGAATTTGATGAGATATTCATTACTTAATCAGGAATCTTCACAGTATTCAAATTTGCCATGAGTCTTGCCACATTTCCTTATCCTGGGACTTGTAAGTAAAATCATGGGAAAGGAAGGAAATTGAGCTAACATTTATTCATTGAGAGTACTTTGCTGGCATTATTGCATTTGATCTTTGAACAATCCTGTGAGGCAAGTATTACTATTTCATCATCTTTCAAAAGAGGAAACTGAAGTTCAGAGGGGTTAAGTGATTTGCCTGAGGTCTTACATCATTATTTATAGGGCACTATTCTAAGTTATCAAAATCACCACTATAAATACTGTATGAAAGAATAAAATAGGTCTGTGAGTACAATTTAAAAACCATTCCAACTGGAGAAATTGAGTGGCAATAGAATATGTTTAGAAAAACAGCATAGGAAGCAGGAAATTCTTCAAATACTAAAGTATACAGAAGATGAGAGTGTTGGTTTTAGAATCAGATTGTCTGTGTTCTATGACCTTGGGCAAGTTATACATCCCTCCTTATGCCCCAATGTCCTCACATGATAAATGGGGATTAAATTTTCCTCCCTGGTGCATTAAAATTTATGCAAAATATTTGACACAGTGCCTGCCACATGGTAAATGCTTAATTCATGACATTTATTTCTATCATTGGTATCACTATTTTTTACCAGAGTGACACAAAAGAGGAAAATCATAACAGTGATATTATCTTTTAAAGGTATTTGGAGACCCTATAATTAAAAAGTACAAAAGTGATATTACAAAACCTTGTCTCAGAGTACTTTCCATCTAAAACAACTCTAGTGGTCTCATGGGTGAAACATATATGTTGGCTGCCAAAGGATATGAGAGTTGGGTCAGATTTCTCCAAGATCTATACCTGAAACTCATGAAAGAACAAAAAATAATTGCTCTGTTTACATTATAGAGATTGTGAAATGAAAATATCCTTGAGCTCTGTAGCTTAATGATAGGGTGACTTGCTTTGGAATGGTGGGTATGCATTATAGACCATATGTAGCCATGTTGACAGGGCAACACTAATATGTCCACCCTGCTGTGGAATAAACCAACTTGAAAACTCCAAGAAAGAGAAGACAATTCTATTTCTCTGGCTGTTCTGAAAAATAACTATCCTTAAAATAGTGACATCCCAACACTCTAAAGTAAACCACTGAATCCTCTTTCCTGACCTTGATGCCTAGCCTCCTTGGTGCAGCCACCCATCTCTGGATGAACTGAGTATTGGAAAGGGAGTTTCAGCAGTGAAGATGATACTTTTTCTTCATGATGGTCATAGCACTGGCTAAATGAATTGAAGGGAGGATATAATTTAAAAACAAATCCACATGAAAACAAAAATGAGATTCTGGAAGAAATCAGGATGACAAAGTAAAGTTATTTATCGAGAATGGAAGCTTGACCTTTGAGCAGCAAAGTTTGCAGAGACCATATCCTATAATGGAAACAAATTCCTTATAGGGTGCCTATGGGAGTCCAACAGCGCATAAAAGTAAAATATAGCTGAGGGCTAGAAATGATGAAAAGATGACCTGTGGTCCCTGGGCATAGCTTCAGCCTAAAGAAACATTTTATTAGCTTGGGATAAAAAGAACAGCAAACTATTTTCTCTCCCTCATTTCTGTTTTCACTACCTTTGAGTATAAATATCATCTATGGACAGTGACTAGAAATACTACAGAGAAGCATAACTGATTGGAAGAATATGAATGAACTATGTGCAAAAACAGAATAAAAATGGATATACATCCAATGAATATGTCCCTAGAGAAAACTATGAGAGGAAATATACTATTGTGCTTAAGAGCCCAGGCACTAGCATCAAACTGTCTAGGATTGAATCCTGTATCCATCAGGTGTTAACAGTGTGGCTTTTGGCAACTCATTTAACTTCTCTCAGCCTTGGTTTTCTTATATGTAAAATGGGGATCACACTGGTACCTATGTCACGGTAATACGACGAAGGAAAGTGTTTTTCCCGTTTCTTAACTGTGAGTTCTTCTAGGGCTCAAAGTATATTTCAAGTATTCATCTTTATATATCCAATTCCTAATAGAGTGTCTGGTGCATAGTGGGCACTAAAATATTTGTTGAATAAATATGTAATAAATTATTCCTTTGAAGCAACCACTGAACTACATAAGAATTTTCCTATAATACACCCAGATTTATGTTTTATTTAATGCCAAACAAGATCAAGGATTGTTTACATGATCCTTAGCATGCATCTCTGAAAGATTATTTAATAAGAAGAATAAACATTGTAATCAAATCTTGGTAAGCCAAAAAATAGGGGGGTAGGAAAGAACTATTTATTAGAGATAGTTTAACATGGAAAAGGCTAATGGACATTCTAAAATCACATTGCTCGTAAGTGCTATTAGCTATATAAAATTAGGCTGTCAGATGCTGCTTTATGAATAGTCAGTAAGGAAGAAAAAGAATCGCAAGGGACAAATCACTGTCATTCACAGAAGACTACCTGGCAGTCTCAGAATTAAGTTCACTCTTCAGGGCACGCTATCCTCAGCTGTTATAAATATGCCGGAATGCCTCTGTCAGCAGGCTCCATAAAGAGGCCACCTCCACCAATATGGTGCTTGTAAGATGCAGTCTGTTGCTCAGAGGGAAAGGGAACAAAGACATTTTGTTTCCAATTATTGTCACTTTGCCTTTTAGCTCAGCCAAGCAATTTCATGACCAGTAAGACAGAAAGGATTCTGAGCAGTAGAGTAACTAAACAAAATCCCTCTAATTAAATGACACTTGGCAAGGGCAGAGGACACCCAGAGTCTAGTTTAGAGCAGCTACATTTGAGGGTTAGAAAACACTTTTACTTTTGCAGATTACTCCACTGCCTCTCTGTGAGCCACTTATAGGCCATACCTATCTATGAATGTTCTCAGGGGTCCACTGATTTGTTAATCCTCATTATATGACATAAAATAAATAGAGGTTTTGGAATGACTACAGTCTTTTATAAATGGTATACAATAGTAGTTCCCTAATCTATTTTTCTGCCTGATGCCCTAAGCAGATATCTTATTTACCAGCATATCTGGCATCATTTGAGATTCTAAAGTTTACATATTTAGCCTACAAGTCGTCAGAGGTCAGAAAGTGGTTTACAGACTGTATTCAGGAAAATCCCAGGATTTTCTTTGTCAAGTCATGGCAGTGGCAGACCTGTGTGACTGTAGTAGAGTTGATCTGTTAGTTATCCTTTAAGTCCTAGTTCTGAAATCACAGAACCTCTGGAACTCTGAGATCTAAGAAGCCCCAGGGGCCAGGGCAGGAAGTGAATGCCAATACTTGGCCAAATGCTCTCCATGGCCCACTGAACAAATAGAGAGAACGGTGTTCTATAAATCAGAACACAGAGTATCAATGATTATAGTCTTAACAGTCATTTGAGGTCTATATGGCTGTTGTTCTAGAATCTTTTAATGGGAATCACTGAGCTACTTCCTATCCTAGGAACCACGAACCTCTGGGGGCCTCTGTGGAATAATCAAGGGTCTTCAAATCCAAATGCAGAGGAAGCATTGTTAGTAGAATGGAAAAATATTTTTTTTTGCACACAAATGTACTTTCCAAATATATACTGACACTGATAAATACAACAAATTTATTTAAAACATTTCCTGAAAGCATATCTATTGATTGCTACATTTTTTTATTATTATTAAATGATTCTAAAAGTTGAACTGACAGCAAGACATTGTGGGACTGTAAAAAAATGTTGATAATCAAGCGCATTCCTCTCTTTCAAAAGACTCTAGAAGCACCTCCACAGAGAAAATAATAAAGTTGATAAGCATAAAAATGTATAGGGAAAAAAAGGAGAAATGTTTCAGCTACCAAATTTTCAACCCAAAGAAGAGATCTGGAGTGACTGAAGTCACTTATTCCAGGTGCACTAAAACTTATCTATCTACCTCCATACAGGAAAAGCCTTCTGCTGTAAGATACATATTAACCTGGCTCTCTAATTAGTACTTAGATATTTTTCTCCCTATTCTTCCTTTGAATGACAGCAATATCTAACACTAAATTTGCCAACCTTCTATTGCAGCATAAATTTTATGAGACTTTCAGTTAGCCATTATTCTATCATTTTCTATCTGTAGAGATCTTAGTCATAAATGGGTGGCTTATCCTGACATGCTGGGATTTAAAAAAAAAAAAAAAAACTTTTATCTTCTGATACGTGAAACAGTCTACATGTTTTAATATAGAATATATCCTCCAAGTCAAACTCAATTCCCCAAGTAGTACAGAAGGTGCAATCTAAACATTTCAGGTAGGAGTGAATCATTTACATAGAGAAATAGTTCTTGCTAATAGCATCTAAAATGATTTCTATTTTATTCACCAAGACATGAGATAAAAGGCTTCCTTCTACTGAAGACCTTCACATTATGACAGGTCATATAGAACCCCAAAGTTTAATTATTAACAATAAGTTTTCCAAAGACAGACATTTAGTCCTTTTTTTTTCATATCATGTTGGATCAATACCATCTAGCATAATAACTAGTACACTGTAGATATTTGTTAGTTTTTGAATGAATTAATGAGTAGATGAGTGAATTACATCAGCAATTTAGTGACTCAATGAACTTACTTTAGCCTAAAATAATGAGCTCAGTAGTGGAGACAAGGTGTAGTTTGGGACGGGGGGATGGGGCTTTAGAATCCATAACTCCATAACATTTCCCCAAAGGCACTTCAAATAAATATGAAATCTAAGTTAAAATATTCTTTATATTTCTATGTAAACTTCAATTCAAGAACAGTCAATTGGCACATCCTTCCAAGAAGACTATCCTCAACTCATGCCTGCTTTACAAAGAAATTCTAGAACTGCAATTCAATCAATGATTAAGCCAAATACATATTTTTTTTCATTCCATTTTCCTCCCAAATATTTTGTTAAAATTTCCAAAATTCTATACAAGTCTGCCCTGGCATTACCTTTCTCTATTACTCTGAATCATTAGAATATAAGCCCCACAAGGACAGGGATCTTGGCCTATTTTGTTCAATAATGTACGTGAAGCACCCAGAACAGTGCCCTGCAAAAAACAGACACTAAATAAATATCTGTTGCATTTTTTAACGTTCCACCCGCCATAGCCTTTGATGCTTCATATCACTGTGTAACACTCTGCATACATTCATCCCTTGTTATCTGACTTGATACCTTATTTTCCAAATTATTTTTTCCTTAGTCAAAACCAATTTTTAAAAAAAGAACACTATAATCAATATAGTGGAGACATTTAGTCATTAATTGGACTCCTACTTAGACACTGTTTCTTCGGGTGCTTAATAGTGCCTACTGGAAGACCCTTCCACTGAGTGAAAGGACAGGAAGATGCCAAAGCAAGGGGGTGAAATAATTATACTTACCCAGGTCAGCAGTTATACTTTGGAAAGCACTGTTATATACACCACCTTATTTAATCTTCACACCTGTTTTGTAGAGTCAGAAAGACCTCATTTTCTCAATATTTAGAAGAAGCAGCTGAAGCTCAGAGAGGCTGACTTGCCTGAGGTATACACAGCTAGTAAGTTTGACCCTTTTCCTACCCATTTCCCTTGGAAATTTGCTTTCTATCCAACACATTAGGTCCAAATGCATTCTACAGAGTTAGATACTTAGGAAGTTACAGACAAACCAACAAATAATAAATAGAGGCAAGGATATGTATCATATTCACCATTTGGATTGTTGCGCAATCGCTTTAATAAAACTGATGTGTAAAATGAAAAACTGAAGAACAAGCCTCAATCTCCTTGAAACCAGACCTCTAGTGGAACAAATCTATGTGCAATAAAAATTGGAAAACTGTGCAGAAGGCAGAGAAGTACGTAAAGACACAGGTGGACAACCTTTCAAAGTGAAAGAGATCATTGTAATTCTGCAGGGATGCACACCCACCAGACCATGTGGCAGCTGCTTTCTAGACCTCTGTCACACTCTGCTCTGCGTGCCCCTGAAGTCAGTGGGGGAAGGAGAGCTTCCTTCTTTTCTCACTAATCATCCTTGACATCCAGTTGGCACACCCATCAAAGACAGTCTATTTGTGGCTTTCTAGGTCAGCCTGGCACTGTGGGAGGAGAGTGTCCATATTTATAGGTAGCCTAGGGTTGTAATTAGTGTTACTCTGCATCATTTGGGGGAGCTCTGGGGTGCCTGTGCTGTTGCTGGGATTCAATTTGCAGGTGTGTTCCTGTGTCCTTTGAGGGAGGCATATTCAACTTAAAAACGCTTAAGTTGCAGGGCCCCTCACTTGCAGGGGCCCCTTCCAAGACCCTGGGAAAAGGTAGTACCTGCACAGAGTCATGTTTTTGTAAAATGTATAAAAACTGCTATATTTTTCTATTCTATCAACTCCTTTGTTATCTTTTCCCTTGTGTCTGGTGGTATTGACATAGCTACTTGTACCTCTTGGAGGTGGCTAAAGGTGGATTACATTTGAGATACATTAATTTGGGTTTATAGGATATATTTGCACAGTTTACAGTCACTTCCCTGTATAGTTAAGTTACTACTAACAAGATTGCCCAGCTAGTAAGTGTAAGAGATGCCACTCAAATTGACCTTTGTCTGACTCCAATGCTAATGATCTTAACAGTGAACAATATGGCCCTTCATATGCTTAGTGATCCATCAACAAGCATTTGATTCCTTAACCTAAAGGCAAAAGAAGAGAGTCTCAGCTACTTGCCAACATTTATACCAGATCGGGTTTCTTCACCTGGCCCTGACACATCTGTCTAGCTTTATTGCTGACTGCTCCATCCTTGTACGTACCACAAATATGCTACAATTCCCTGTATCCTATCCATATACATCTTCTCGTACACGTTGTTTCCTTGGCCTGAAATGGCCTGACCCAACAATATGTCTACAGATTCTTATTAAATTCTTGTTGATTTAGTATGAAATACTGACATTCACAAATATAAAATTCATAATATGCTAATACTATGAAGACACCAATGACAATCGCCTAATAAGAGTTGTCAAATCAAACAGTATTTAAGAATACTCATGGTAAATAAAAATTTGTAATGCCCCAAAATCTTACAGTTCAAATGAGAAAGTTTTTTCATAAATGTAGCAGTTCCAAAAATTTACATGACAACACCAACAAAGAGTTGTAAAGATGAACAATACTTTACACGTTTTCAATAATCAAGTATAATTTTTATCAACCCTGGTAAAGAAAGGACTTAATTATGTTTCTCTTTTCTCTGTAGAAAATGATATTGCAGAATTGTTGTCACAAATCATGCAACCAAAATGTAGGTTAAAAGGTATTACAGAGGTGTGTTAAGCATTTAAATAATAAAAAATAGTGTGTTATTTTTCTGGATTTTGTGCTTTGTAACATTTGGTGCCTCTTCAACATGTATACATCATTGTGATTTCTTTTTTTCACTCTACATATTTCTTTTGTTTTGGTAATTTTACATTCTTTTTCCTGAAGAATACCCCCAAATTGTATAAGCTTCAGGCAGCGCAACACCTAACTTTGTTGGAGGAGGACTTTAAAAGAAAACACAGATTAATGATGTGTCTACAGATCTGAGTTTAGCTGCTCTCAGGAAAGCACAAGGGGTCTCTCTGGCAATACAGAGAGGAGACAAGTCACCTGGAGCAAACAAAATATCAATAAACTCCTGCCCCGCTTCAGGACTCAGCAAAGGAAGTCCTGGGGAATCAGGAATGTGACACTCTGTATTGTTTCATGGATTTGTTTCTTCAGGCAATCATAAACCATACAGGGAGGATTCTTAGGAAAGTTGCTCTCAACAGACTTGCATTTTGGTGGTGCTGATGCTGGACAGCTCAGTGGGAAGATGGCTCTGCACGTCCTCTAGTTGCGGGAAGGGCATAGAGGACAGCCTAAGGGAGTTACCAAGAAGGACTGCTGAGACCAGGATATCTGACCAGGTGGCAAAGGGGCCAAGAAGCGTTCTATTGAAGCAATTGATCCATAGGATTCTAAGTACAGGATAAGACCTAATGTAAACAACAGCAGTTCTCAGCGGGAGCCATGCCACAAAAAAAGGGTGTTTTGGAAATGTATAGATATATTTTTGGTTGTCACAATGATTGTGGAGCACTGCCAGATTTAGTGGGCAGGGACCCTGGATGGTCTTCAATGTGCAGAACAGTCAAGTCTAATAAAGGACTATTCTACACTCTGCACACATTTCAAGTGTTCTGCTGGATAGTCATGTAGAATGGCTGACCACCCTATTGATAATCATTTGGATCTTTTATATAAACACAAAATACTTTTGCATGATTGTAATATAAACTGAATTTTATACCATGTAAATAATGGGAATTAGTTTATAACTTCCCCCAGGTTTGTTCGTCTTTTCCAAATATCATGACCCTCCTGGCAAAGCAGTGTATTTTATTCCCATTATTAATATACTGTACCTGAGTCGTTCTTTATTTGTAGCTGTTGCATTTACAGAAATTGTACACATACATAGAAATGCACTTACGTTTCACTGACTTCAAATTGTCGAATGGAAGGAAAAAGTTTTTTAAAAGTATTACAACCTATTCACTATAAGTAAATACAAGAACCTATTTTATTATTTATTCTATTGTGGTGGTTCTTCAATGTGTTTATAGCATCAGCAAATAATTCAGAGATGTTCACAACATTATTTTGCCCACTAAAATTTGGTTTTTCAAATATGAACAGTAAGCCGGTAGGTTGAATCAAGTAATAAAGGCAAAAACAGAATTTACAAGTGAAGGAGGGAGGATGCAGTCTGGGAACAGTGAATAATGTGTACATATTTTTAGCTAAGCCTATTGACTGGAAACTAACATGGAAGCATTCTGACTTTGAATAGGACGAGTAGGATATAAAAGAAGACAATTTCAGTCATTTATGGATTCTCTAGAAAGCCTTGACTGTTTCAGATTATAGGCATTCGTGACAGGTTGTGTTATGTTCCCGTAGTTAGGCCTGCACCATATCCTTCATTAGAGTTTTTAAATATTGACATACATAATATTTTATTTTAAATTACTTTTCTTTACTTCTCTTTTATATTGCTATAAAGATACTATATTGAGCTTTTAGGAGTTAGGTAAATAGATGGGTTACATTATCCATGACTTTTATATCAGGTGAATAGATGAATGTTACAAAAATATTGGCTATAAAAAAGGAGTGTTGAGTCTGACAGAGCTTAGGACCAGAAATATTGTGTGAAGCAGTGGAAGAAGCTCATGCTTAGAGGTTGGGATTCTCCCCTTGGTCGTAGGAGTCTGCCAACAGGCAGAAAGGGGTCCCTAGCAGAGTGTCTCCCATATTAGAGGAATTCAATTCATGTTTAACACCTGGATGGATGGATTTAAAATAAAATTAGGTTCCACAACCCTCACGTGCCTCTGGAAAGAGAGTAAAGGTTTTTTGTTTTGTTTTGTTTTTTTGTTTTAAGGAAATGATCCACTGAATAGAAAGGTTATTTAAGTCAGCTGTTTCAGAGGAACTGTAGGTAGAGAAACAAGTAATAGAAACTCAAAATTTCCCCTCACAAACTCTTTCTATTTGGCCTGTGGAAGCTCAACTGAGCATCTTTTAAAAATCAATAATTTTTAATGTTACTAGGCATAAAAACAGAAGCAGATTCATAGGCTATGATTAATAAAGGTAAAAATTTGCTCCTAATAACCAAAAACAGCTAGGCCACGTTAGATATGTTTGCAGCCAAAAAAGTTTATGGTTTTACAAAGTAAATGGCCAAATCAATGTGGATATTGCATTATTTCAGAGAAGGTGTATCAGAGTGCATACATACCAGCATTTCACTCCATTACAAACAGTCACATCATGATATTTCTCAAAATGATGGAGACTGTCATACACATATATATGTGTGCATACATGCATGTGTATAAATGTATACATACACATGCTTATCCATAGACTCTTGTTCCCCCTCCCAAAGCAATACATTAATATCCATAGTGAGTTTGTCCTAGAACCACAAAGCTGTTATCCTTGAAATGCTTCTCAAAAGGCTATTCATCTTGTTGTGCTGATTAGGATTTCATCTTGCCAAGACCTATAGGAATCAAGCATTTATAGCTTATAGAAATATTCCACTCAAATTGAGAATTTTGCTTATTAAAATATATCTTAATAAACGTGACATAACAAGTCACGAACCAGAAAGAAGTTTTTGCAAAGTACATAACCAACATTTAAATCCCAAATTTAACTAAATTCAAAATATCAATAAGAAAATGACAGGAAGAAAAAAAAAAAAAACAAACCCAGGGAAAAGAAAAAGAGCAAATTCCTGAACAGGAATGTCACAGATGAGCAAATATGAAGACTCATTACTTTTTTAAAAAGTAATGTGAAGTGATGAAAAAGCCAGCAGCATAAAAGGCTCTTGTTTCATTCCTGCAGGTAACTTCCTACAAACCTGAGTAGTATGACAGAAATTGCTTGACCAGAGTAGGGCTTTGAAGTTGACCATGGAGGACAGGGAATCAGAACAGCTGTGATCCCAGCTGTTTCCATCCACTCCTGGAGCATAGCCTTTGTATCCAGCAGCACCTAGAACACATACTATAATAGTCTCCACTAAATACCGGTGAATGAATGAACAGACCCACATGCGTATCCCCCATGAACACATGATTTGTCAATAGGCACACCAATGTTGCAGAGAAATCTCTTGGTGGGAAGCTTGAAATCTGTGGTAAGATCTATCTCTTTCAAAAACCTAACCAGGCTATTACATACACTACCAAATGTAAAATAGATAGCTAGTGGGAAGCAGCTGCATAGCACAGGGAGATCAGCTCAGTGCTTTGTGACCACCTAGAGGGGTGGGGTAGGGAGGGTGGGAGGGAGATACAAGAGGGGGGGGGAATATGGGGATATATACATACATATAGCTGATTCACTTTTTTATACAGCAGAAAGTAACACAACATTGTAAAGCAATTATACTCCAATAAATGTATTAAAAAAAAAAACAAAAAAACTAACCAGGAGAGTAAATCAACCTGAGACTTAGGAATTCCCAATCCTCAGGTAACATAATATTTTAGATCACCAGCCCCCCCCCCCACATGACTCCTGTCATCTCACAGCTCCTTCACTCCAAGTAGCTCCTGTAGCTCATTCCCACACAAGAAGCACCTGTTAGAAATACACATACAGATTTCTTATTCTCCCTTTCTAATTTGCACAAGATCGAGCTTCTTAAGTAGAGTTTGAGCTCCTTCCCTAAGTTGTAAAATAACAGTATTCATACAAAGCAGCACATATTTTGTACATAACTGGATAGCAAAATAAGTGTTGGTAGAGATTCTGATGTCTTTTCTATATATAGTCATCAATTTGAATGGCACGTTAATGGTCAAAATGCCTACTAGTACAACTCAAGAAATTCTCATTTTCCAAGTCACCTGTCCATATCAACACCTGTTAATACCCTCTCTTAATCATTGAAACTGAGCAGGACCCTATTGGACCTTCCCAGGGACAGACCTCCCTCTTATGTCTCCCACCTCTTATTTTACAGCAAAGCTTTAGCCTCCTAGGTCTTCCCCAAGTTCCAAAGAGCAATTTAATCAGAGAAGTGAGAAAATGCAAAAACAAAGGAAGACAGTCAAGCAAGACAAAATAATAGTTTATCCATAAAACAAAGCCAAGGACCTTTATTTCCTCCTCAAGGGCTATAGATAATATCCTGAGCCATATCCTTGAGTTGTTTGGCAATTACTAAAACCCCCACCAAGTGGAAGAAGTTAACTGCATGCTGACCACCAGCATGCAGACCCCAGACCAGTTGAGCCAGAAAAGTGGTAATTGAGATTCCCTTAAACATCACCCTGTAACCTCACCATCAAGCAATCAGAGAATTGTGCAGTATAAGCTGATCAGGCAGCCTGCAACCACACCTCTAACCTTGCCTTCAAAGCCCCTTCCCTGAAAGCCATCTGGGAGTCTTTTGAACATGAGCTTCCTGTTCACCTTGCTTGGCCTTGCAATAAACACTGTACTTTCCTTCACCACAACCCTGTGTCAGTAAATCGGCTTTACTGTATGTCAGGTGAGCGGACCCAAGTTTGGTTTGGTTTGGTAACAATATTATATGTTCATCTTAAACTTCCTATTGGCATTATAAATGAACCTATATCCTAGGTAACATCTCATCCTAGTTTTTTTCTTTAATCTCAGTTGTACCTCTATTGGAACAAAACTCAAAACCAATTTTCTTTTTCAGAGCTTCTCTTGCCAGTTCTTAGCTTCCTTTTTACTGATGGTTGACTTCTGTCCATAAATACCAGCAGTTTCAATGATAGGTATGGATAGATGGAAAAGACTTACCAGAAATCATTATATTTCTAGAGATCTCAAAAGTTTCTCAGCGTTATTATACACAGCTATACCACAGTACGCCATAATAATTACTTCATTCACTCATTCACTTACTCACTGTTGGATGAGTGGTTACCTTGTGTTTTAGGTGTTGAGAGTGACTTGATGTTCTATACGGTATCAGCTAGTCTCAGAATGAACACAGTCCCGTCATGAGACCAACAATTTTCCATCATTTGGCAGCCTGCTGCCAAGGTGGCAAAAATAACATTGTGTCTCTGACAAAGTTCTTTTGCTGCACAAGCATTTCACATGAAACTCGTCAATAATTAAGAGCCACTAAAAATTCTCTTCAGCTTTTTGGAAGTTAATGAAAACACCTGTAATTTAAAAATTGGGCAATTTAAAAAATCTTTTCTGAGTCTCTTCATTAAGACATTGTTAAGGAGAATCCATGACTTAAAATCCTAAACCACCTTTCTGGAATGCAAACTGTAGTGATTAAAACTTAGAAATGCAACCAACATGAGACAACACCCTTGGCACTGAAGTGTATGTAAGCAGGGCATGAACAAAATATTCAACTCAGTAAAAAGCAATACCTGATCTCAATGTTGTTTTCTGCTCACATGTTTTCAAGATTTTTTTTTCTTTAGTCTAAACATGGTAACCCTGCTTAACAATAACCAGGCAGGATGTTGCTTGCTACTTACAAAATAATTAAAATAAAATATATGAATTAAATTGGATTATTTGACTTAAACTACTTACACCACTGATCTTTCCTTTCCATCAGCAGCTGGAGAAATACAGGGAAAACACCACACTTCAGTTCAGCTATACTTTATAGCCTGACTGACACCAGATGCTAGGATTATTCTGGAAATGTAATTAGTTTCAATTAACTAACATCTGGCCAAACATAAACATCCTATTTGGGATTCAGGTAAAGGAAAACACATTCCTACAGAGCAAGCTGGTTTACTGAACAGTCTGAAAAAGTTTAAGAAATTCTATTTATGTCATTGAGAAAGAACTACCTTATTAGAACTGGCTTTTAAAATGTATTCCTAGAGATTTTCTCCATCTCTATGTTTCTGGATTAACCTCCAATATAATTGCATGAACCAAAATCTGTTTACATAATACCAGGTCAAATCCTATCCCATCAAATACCAAGTCAGCTGAAAACTCTGTGTGTCTCAACTCCAGCCAAGAGCTCATCTATTTCAAGAAAACATTTAAATCTATTTTCAACATGACAAAAGAAACATCCCCTTGGAATTGGCTGTGATAGGATTTGTGTGGCTGTTCCACTGGATAATATGTTTGAGGGAAGAATTTGGCTTTGTGATAGTTATAAGTGATTCTTTACTTGGGAGCTGTACATAACAATATAGATGATAAATCTGTAAGCTGATGAGCTGAATATAGAGATGAAACTAAATACCACCAGGCTTAGTGGGAATAAAATCACACTTTATTAAAGAGAACTTTTTCTATATATGGGTTTATTGGGCCACCCGCACAATACACTTCTATTCAAATTTGAGACTTTAGAGAATGCAGACCGGCCAATGAGCTGAGCACTGTCAACACATAGAGCAGATTTCAATCTGTAACTAGAAAATGGTCAAGAACTCAAGTCCTGTAATATCTAAGTGGGAAAACATTTGGTTTCTTGCTCATTTCCATATTTGTAATATTCAGATAAAATTACCTTTAATCATCATCCATACTAAAGACTGAAATCAAAAAGCATGTTCAAATTCAAGGGATTGAAAAAAATTTGATGCTAATGTAGTCTAAAGCCTTCTATCAAATAAAGGTTTGTAAAGCACTTTGGCACTCTACGCTTCTGTAACCATAGAAAGAGACAAATTGCAGAGGTCACATTTGACTTCTGGATAAACTTTTCCTATTTTACCTGTTCTATGTGTAGAAGGAGATTGTCCTTGGTGACAAATTTCATTCTATTAGCACCACTGCCATATTCCTCACAGCCCAGCTCAGATACACAGATCATACACATGGAATAAAGAGCACACAAAACTAAGGCACATATTCAATAGTGACAAGATGTATTTAAGCAACTAAAAAACAACTTCAAATTTATTTCTTACTTTTGCATTCATGCATACTAAATTTTCCCATTTAGAAAGGAAAACTCACACACATGCACACACACACACACACCACAAGCACATTTCCTTAATACTATTTACCTCTTTCTAATTTGTGGCCAAAATTCTAGATGGAGTAATTTACATTAACTCTTCCATTTTTTCCTCACTCTCTCCCCCCTGAACCATGCTCTACTTTCATCCTTTTGCTGAAAAACAGGAATTTCTCAATGCTTCTCTTCCATTATCTCTATGTTGAGTTGAACACAATGAACTTTCCCCCTACTTGGAAATACTCTACCATGTTGGCTTTCAACATACTTGCTTCTATCCTCAGCTCCCCACCTATTCCTTTCCTATCTACTGGCTCCCCTTCCTCTGTATTCTCTTTAAATGTTGGTGTTGCCTTGGGTGTCCTCATGCTATGCAGTCTCCATAGCCAATCCCATTTATTACTTCAACCACCACCTCTATGGTGACAGCTAATGAATCTATATCTTTACCCCATATCTTCTTTTCAAGCTCCAGGCCTATATTTCAAACTGCCAACTACTTACTCAGCCTAACATGATTGTTCTCTAGACATCTCAAACTCACTGTGTCCAAAATGAACCTTCTCAACCCTACTCTTACTAGTTCCTCCTGCTGAATTCCCAGTGTAATGTCATCATCTACACAATCTCCCAAACCAGAAGCATGAGTATCATCCAATTTCCTCTGTCTTCTGGTACTACTGCTTTAGACATCTTCTCTCATTTGGATAAGTAAGAAGCCTCATATCAGCTCCTTGCTTTGAGACATGACGTCCCCACCTTCAACCCCAGGCCTTGACAATCCATCTTTCACAGTCTAGATGCAAATCTGATGTCACTCTCTTGAAAACAAGCTATAAATGTCTTCAGGATAAAAGTCAAATCCTTTCACTTAGGACATGCCTTTTTTGATCAGATCTGTATCAACTTTTTCAAAAATTGTATGCCACCAACTCTGATGTGCTAGATGATCATTTGTCAGCTTGGTTACACTGGGAACTGTTTTCTAGAATCCCCTTTCCTATAGAATTCCAGGTTAGAATTAACCAAAAGTAAGATCATGAGAGATTTGGGAAGCAGAAGTGAAACAACCACCAATATACTGTGAAGGTCATTGATGTTTAGAGGCTATGGGAGAGAGATGCAGACATGCCGGAGAGTCTCAGCTTGGTATCTTTCCTTCCACTTCCAGGTTTCATTCCTGATTGCTGACCATGCTGAGTGACAGAGGCTTTGGGCTGAAAAGAATGTGCTTTACTGCAAGTTCACAGAGGTAGTAGCCACGAAGATTAACAAATGTCCATAACTCTTATACCAGCCTTCCTTTGTATCTCTACTCCAGAAGCAGTTTCTACGTCACAGATTTCCTCTCCAGCTCCATACTAGGGCTGGTGAGTGATATATTTTTTGTCCTTTAACTCTCTTTTGGACCTTACTTCTCCAACTCCTATAATTGTGTAACATCTAATTCTTATGATAGATTCCTTATTCCATAACACCACCTGACTAAACCCTGACTGACACATCTGATGCAAAATCTTTATGTACCACCTTGATGTACTTGAGGTTCTCCATACATGTCCTGCTTTTAAGTGCTTGTGCCCATGCTGTTCCCTTGGCCTGCTATTCATTTGCCTCTACTAGTCTTCTCCCCACATCTTCCTGACTAATTTCTGTCAGTCTCAGCCTTCACTACATTATCACCTCCTGTTGGAAGGATTTCTCTGCTATCCATGCACTGACATTATTATATCAATTACTATAACACATAACAGTTACTAATTTATATAATTTTTCTAATTACTAAACTATTTATCTCCTGTCACCATCCCTAGATTGTGAGATCCCTGAAGGCAGGCATAATGTTTATCCTGTACCTTCAAAACCTGGCACAAAACTTATAAATGTGATCTGAAGTAGTACCTAGATAAGAAAAAACTCCAGCCAACCAAATCACCTGGCATCCAGATATATGGAGCAATACTCTTCTTTATTTTCAAAGACTCTGACCTCAAAAGAACCCACAACAACTGAGTTAAGGCCTTTGATAGCAAATAGAGATACTTTTTAGAGTTCAAAACTCAAGTTCAGTGCCCAAAGGGCTGCTATTACTATTTCCATTTCATTTGACAACCTGCTTAAAACTCTCCAGGTACACCTTATCCTCTGCAGCAGTGGTTTTCAAATTAGGTTCCTGAAATCCTGAGATCTCCTTGGAATTGCTTTAATGGTCCACGTAAAGAAGAACGAGTTGGTATACCATAGATGGGAGAATGTGAGCTGTTATTTTACTCCCTATTGTTACTACATGAGACTCCCTTTTAGACATATGTTTGGAAGAAAAAACAAAAACAAAAAAAGATGTCCCTTATTTAAGAAAAGTTGAAAAACACTAGCTTATGGAATAATGTCAAAGTTCCTTAGCAGAGCTGGTCAAGATCCCCGTGAACTATGCCCTGCCTAACTCTGCAGATCCTTCTCCTGCCATCCCCTCTGTTTGTATTCTAATAGTTCACGACATACAGCACCCTGGTTTATTCTGATTCTGCCTTGGTTCACACTATTCCCTCTGCCTGGAATGCCCCTCCTACTTCTTGCCTAAATACGCTCGTGTCAAAAGTAAGCTGAGAGATAACCACCTCCAAGGAAGTTTTTCTCTGAAACCACAAGAAAGTTTTCATCCTCTCCACTTTTGTGGTACCCCAAATACATCTCTACTGTAATACAGCATTGCACGGACATTATCTTTTCCACTGGCTGTTCCATATTCAACAGTGAATGTTGCAAGATGTGTCGTAATCATCCTTGTGCCTCCAGGGCTTAGCATAGGCACCTACACAATGTTCCATAAATCAGCATTGAATAAAACCCTCCCACATATAAAGATCTTAATTCATCAAAAAATTTTAGACTAAAGAAAGAAGAGAAGAAAATGAAATAGAAGGAAACTGTTTATTTAGATCCCAGAATGTGCTAGCTGGCTTCCATATACAGCTTATTTGAGTCTCACAAGAGCTCTGACACCGATACAATTGTTCTCATTTTACAGTTAGGAAATTGTGGCTCACAGAAGTTAAGTAAATCCTATGGGATCGGGTATCTAGGAAGAGAGTGAAAAGGATTTGATTTCAGGGTTGCCTGCCTTCAAAGTCTAAGTCTTTATGCCAATCTACATGTGTGATGGTTAATTTTCTGGGTCAACTTGACTGGGCTAATAGGGATGCCCTGATAGCTGATAAAACATTCTTTCTGGGTGTGCCTGTAAGGGTGTCTCCAGAAAAGATTAGTATCTGAATCAGCAGATTGAGTAAGAAGATCTCCCTCACAGATATAGTTGGGCATAATTCAATCCATTAAAGACCTGAATAAAATATAAAGGTTGGCAAATTTGCTCTCTTGTTTGATCTGGGATGTTCAGCTTCTCCCGCCTTGGACACTGGCACTCCTGGTACTTAGGTCTTTAGACTTGGACTGAAACTTCCACCATTAGTTCTACTGGTTCACAGGCTTTTGAGTTTGAACCAGAACTACACCATCAGGTTTCCGGGGTCTCAAATTCGTGGATGGTGGCAGATTAATACATATTCAAATATGACATCAAAGAAAACTGGCCAAGAGAGTGCACCTCTTCTACAAATGTCTGCATAATATTTCAGCCTGCTTATTTTTTCCAAATTTTCCTGGCAACCAAGATTTTAAAATAAAATATTCCTTTCAAAGAACAGCAGTCTATTTCTAAGTATACGCCACCTACTCAGTCAATTTAATAAACACTTATCTAGCACTAACTAAATGCAAGTCACTGCATACAGCCTTAGGGGAGACATAAAGCATGATCCTTGCCCTTCAGGAGCGCATAATCTAAAAATACACATTAATGACTCTGAATGGAGGCAGATGGTGATAAGTGCTTGTGATAGAGGCACTTACAACATGCTAAGGAAGCATAAAGCAGGGAGAGATTAATTCCAACTGTGGAGTAATAAAACACCTTGGTAAATTTATCTTTTACTGCACACCAAGAAAGTCTTTTATGACCCAAGCCAAAGAATGCATTTTTTTGTAAAATACCAGGGCTTATTCAAGAAACTAATAGACATGGGTTTTGTTAGCAAGAATAGAATTTAACAATAGAAGCAGCCCTACCTATAGGTGTTTTCCATACCAGCTGGAGGAAACCCATGGGTTGATTTATTTAAAGGGCTCTCAGTCTTTTTGGAAGAGACTGTATGTGGTTCTGCCTACAAACCTATGTTCATTCATAGCATTTCTTTTCAGTTCACTTGTGCGCTTAACGTGAAACTGGTCAGTCTTGACACAGGAAACGTAGATTTCAAAGGCTATAGCTCAGGCCTAACCAATAAAGGATGAAAACAAATCAAATTTTTTTTCTTTAATTTTAACAGAAAGCAACTACAGCAGCTTAGCTAGTTGAAACCTTGATTTAAAGTTCTTAAATGACTGTGAATGAGGCCAACAGTGCTAAATGACTTCCTCCATGTGCCAAGTAGATTTATTAGGTGCTGGCACCACTGTACCAGACTAAAGTGGTTAGACTGGAATTAAAAGTAAAAACACAGACAATTCATACAGTTCCATCACTAAAAGATCAACTTACAGAATTTGTTCTGTTTAGAGATTGGCAGTACACTGTATACACAAAGGAAAGCAGATCATTCACACTAAACATGTTTTAAAATAAGGAAATCCTGATTTAATGTAAAAATAAATGATATGTGTATTTTTATATGTTTATTTTTTTAATTAACAGTTTTCCTAAAGAAGATACAGCCATAGAAAAAAATATAAACTAATAAAAGGCCAATATATTGTTATTTCTAAAAGCTGTCTCCCAGATAGGATGACCATATACTATAGCAGAGAAGAAGTGGGATTTGACAAAAGCCAATGGGCCAATAAAAGGTTCTGTTTCTGTGAAATCTTGAATCTGCTTTAGAAAGAAGAGGAAATTGATGGGGAAGTATCCATGACCTTGTTGCCTTCCTAATCCACTGCTACCAATATATTATTCTATCGATATTATGATAGATACAGTTTTCCTTTCCTTTGATTGGAACAAGCAGTTTATAGTACCCACTTCTACTTTTTTTTACCAGTGTTTTGCTCCGTAATTTATTAAATCTGGCCTTTGTCCCAACTATTGCCATTGTACAAAAATATTCTCAATAGTTATCAATTACACCCTTCACATATGATCTTTGTCCTTATGAAGGTGAACTCTCTCTTTTACCTCATACAAGTTGTTAGGTGAGAACACTTCTCACCATGTTTAGAGTGAATGATCGGTGAGGACATGGTCTCTGTTCTCAGGGAGCTTACATTTGAGAAGAGGAAACAAATATTTAAGATCCATAATTATAAAATGTGAGAAGTGGTATGGGGAAAGGTGCTGTTATAAGAGAAGGAATTGATTTCCATTGGGAGGTGAGGGAATGTCTTGCTGGGGAAATGACATTTGACCTGAACTTGAAGAATGGTTGACGTTAGATGAGAGTAGGAAGAAATTATAGTTCCTATAATGAGACCAGAGATGTTTATTATACTTCATAAATGACATACATGTAACATAGATTTAAGTTTTAAAGGTTGCAAAATAAGAAGAAATTAAATATCATTGGAAGATGAGCTTTTTCTAGAATTATAGGATAGAACTTATTACAAGTATAAGGTTTTATAGGTACATATACACATACATCTTTCTTGCAAGAATCAAATGAGCTTAACAAATGGCTAGAACTGAATCAGACAAAGGCCCTTGGGATCTACCTTTAAAAAATCTGAATCTTTCCCACCTAGGACATTTTAAAATGGACTTGCATCAAGAGAGATAATATATATGGCTTTCATATCACTCACATTACAGCAACTCGTTTGAAAATGGATTCCAAGTAGGTTGGCTCCCAAATTCATTGATTCCAAATCCTATGACCCTCGTAGCAAAAATGATGAAGATGAATTTGAAAATTACAATTCATAAGGTAGAACATGTGCATTATATTGATAGTCCTAAAATCATATCTCAGATATGATTTCTCTTTCCTCATAAAATTCAACTCTAAGTTTAAAGAAATGTTTATAGTACTCTGGAAGCAGCCGCTAGACAATATTCATATTATATCTCAGAACAGCACATTCCAACTTAATCTTGACATCGTCTGGCAGGTGTACAGCATGGAGTCACAGGGGAATGCTCAGAGTTGTTACATGTAGCATTTTATGTCTTAAAGTAGAAGCTAAATTACTCAAATTATTGTCACTGCTTCCCTCCAAGACTTTTTTTTTTAATTTATGAAGGCTTTTGACAAATAACAAGATTATTATGTTAAACTAGTTCAAAAACTATAATGATATTTGTTGCAGTTAAAATAAAAATTCAGAGAATGTGTAGTAAACAGACTATTAGATAAATATCAAGTTTCTTTTTTAGCTCAGGATATACTTTATAAAGTTAGCTTTCTAATGAATATGTACAATTGTTCACAGACATGAAGTAAACACATTCTTCATATTTGTTAAATTGGTATTTCTAAATTCTTAACCAAGTAGTGATTTGGATTAATATTAAGGGATAATATTAAGGGATAAAATATTATAATTTTAAGAATTTGAGCAAAAATTGATTCAACTTGGGCAGCTCAACCACTGCGCCACCAGGGAAGCCCGACTGCAGGTTATCTTAAACAGAACCATCCCACTCTGTAAATGAATATATAGTTTGATTCCTGCCCATCCACCCAACACCCCTTCATAAAATACCCTGCCACCCTTCACCCCCCAAGCATCGCCACAACCTCTCCCCCAAAGAGCAATTAATCCCATTAACCTTCAGCAGGGCAAGTCAGGCAGGACAGTCACTGACAGGCTGTGACATTGTCATGAGATAATCACTATCAAGGTGGCTCAGAGCTTCTGTCAAGAGCAGCCAGCAGAATTCAGCCTGGAGCTCTGAAAGATGCTCTAGCACTCTCTGGAATCCTACCTACTCTCAGGGAATCTTGACTCCCGACTTTCCTTAATGATCAGTTGTTACTGGAACAAAGTCTTCTGAGACTTCCCAGAAGGGAAGGCAGCTGCCTGCCTAGACATTTTCCCACAGTATTTAACTGCCCCCGGAATGGGAGTTCTTAATGTGGACGACTCACAGGAACATGGAGGGAATAGGAATGTTACTGTCATTTATGTATCGTTAAAGAAAACCCCATGGCAAACTGCAAGATGCTATCCAGTCACCTGAAATGTGAGCCATGAATGTCCTGTGGCAAATCCCCGCCTTGTTAGTCTTTCTGGTTTGGAGACTCCCGTTGTACATACAGTACATTCTGCTCAGCACTCATTTTCCGCCACACTCTGTGAGGGGCAAGGGCAGTTTTCATGAGTCATGTCAGTCTATTAATCTTTAAATATCGGTTATTTTCCAGCCTTGCAGGTAAATGAATCTTGTAAGGACTGGTGGTAGGTGATCCCCAGTGTGCAGCACAGAGAGCAGCATTTGAAGGCTCCTTCCTGGCCTGACCCAGAAAGGGCAACAGCCTAGAGCTCACCTCAGTAGACCCTTCAACAGGCAGCCGACAGAAAGAAAAGCTGTTTTGCTGTTTCTCCTCACCTCAGAGAAGCACAGGAAGTAGATCAATGGGGTGTAATTAACAAATATTCACTGAATGCTGGCTGGAGGGAAGTTTTCCATGGAAGAGGGGGAAAAGGGAAGTTATGAAGCAATCCCTCTTACAAAATTAAAAAGGAGGGAAAAGAAACAGAAGCAAATACATACTTGTTTGCATATTTATATTTAGTGAAGTCCATGGCTTTTATATCAGCAATAAATTAATTTTACACTCATGGCTTATAAACATTTAGAGAGGAAACGTAAACATTCAGTTCATAGAGTAAAGAGCTGAAATGGACTCTAGAGATTACCTGGATTAATCTTCTCCATTTACTGACAAGGGAAACAAGAGTTTTGGGAAGTAAGTGGCTGAGAGAGTGACCACACTGTAGGGTAAACACTGAGCAACCACTTCTTCAGTAAACAAAGAGATTGCCTCCAAATTAACCAGAAAGTTAGTAGCAGACAAAGAATTAAAACGTCACTGGACTCCCAAACCTGTGTGTTTTCTTTCCCTATTTTTATATATGTTATTCAGACCATTTATGCAGATAAAATATCAGGGAATCACTGTAATAGCAAAACTATTTATTCACAGATGCTAAAAGAACAATTAAAGAAAGGGCAGCAATAAACAGATATCATAAAATCTAAGTAATTCAAAATAAAGGGAAGATAGGCAGGGAGAATTGCCCCATTTGGGTGAAAAATTTTATGTATTTTATTTACTTTTAAGTAAATGCAGAAGTACAACTAATAAAACATCGTCTTACGGGGCTACTTTCAGATCAACTTTTATGAAAACAAGCATACTTTGCTTTATATGTGGATGTGCTTTCTAGAAAGGTATGTGATGGGGATGATATTCTGAAAATCCTCCAGATACATTTTATCTTTTTTTTTAATACAGATTTCCCTTCTCCTTAAACCTTGTACCATTAGTGGTGGGCTAAGAGACTTTTTGCCTAAAAGGGGGAAGAAGTAAGATGTAGTATAGAAAGTGATCCACTTCAAAGGAATAAAAAAAGCTTCCTTTGGAGCGAGTGGCTGGATGTGTTCTGGGAGAAGGGATGGCTGAGCCTGGAGAGGAAAAGAATGGACAAATTAAGGGGTGAGATATAGCTGTTTTCACTGTCTTCCTTAAGCTCAAAGCGTGAAGAGAGGGGCTGGTAGAGGACGAAAAGCTAGATGGGTAAATATAGCGTAGATAGTTGTGGGGATATCCAAGATCACAGAAACTGGGTCCCCACTGCTCTGCACAATGACTAGGGGAAACTGTCTTAGGGAAGCCTTGGTTTGGGCACAGCCCTGAATCCAGCGTGGTGCGATATTCTCTCCATGAAGTAGCTATAGCTGAGCAGGCACCTGAGCGCAGTCTCCTGAGCCATGCCCACTGCCGATGAGTATGCAGAGAAACAGTGAAGGATCCATGTGTGCACGTCTGGGGGACAAGCATGCACTGGGCTCATATGTGCTGAGAGGCCCAATAGACTAGAGTTGGCCTGAAATAAAAACAAGGCATCAGGCATGGGTAGAGGCCTCTAAAACCCATGGCTCTTCATATGCAAATCTCTTATATTCACAGATTTTTCTCTAAATCTCCCGTTAGTTACTTGCTCTGCCCTGAGCACACTACCTCTAAGGGGTGGTGGTTTTTCCTTCCATACTCTTCACATTACTGTCTTTGGAGGTGGAGTAGGTGCTCTGCTTGCTCATCCAATTTTCTTAAAAACCCACTCCATCTCCTGTATCACCTACTTCCACCCCCTTATCACAGTAATCCACAGACTCGTGAAGGTGGGAGAGATGAACATCACTCCTTTTTATTTCACGAAACTTCAGACCCTGGTTCACTGACTCTCCCACAAATACTACTTGTGTCATAACTGGTGTTTCAATTTCCACATAGTTACATAGAGAAGCTTCCAATACACTGGCTTTTTAATTCTTTGACTTGTTCCTTGATCTCTTCACTGATATCCTCTTCCAGTTGCTCCTGCAAATACAACTAGAAGTCATCTTTGACTCTTATTTTCACTCCCACTATCCTGTCAACTTGTTGAGCATCTACTTCACCTCCAAGTAGCCCATGTGCTTCAGAGGATGCCTTTTGGGGTGGGAAGGCAGGGGAAAGTCTTGATTTACTGAGCCCAACGGCATGCCTCTCACCACAGTGATTGGTTCAGAGATGGGAACATGATCCACATGCCTCAATAGAGATGAGGAGATGTGTGTGGGGAAAGTATCTTTCTTGATCACCTGAGAGAACTACCTGAAGAAGTTCTTACTCTTTTTCTGGACAACGTGGTATAAAGATTTGCCATCTGGAACAGCTATAACTAGTTCTGCTACAATACAGTACACTTCTGGATCAAACCATACCTGAAATTAGATGCGCAAATAAATTCCATTCTCTATTGTACTGATGCACTAAGCCGAGGAATGGACTGGGCAAAGGAGAGGCCAGCATCGCTAAAATAAATAAGTAAACATAGCTTTGATTGGCTGAGACACACCAGTAAATTTTTGGAAGAGGCTCAGTATTCCTTGGATCAGGGTTGGTAAATTTAGTAAGAAAGAGAGAAATGACAATTTTTTTCAGTGGTACTCCTTTTGAAAACTTATGATCACCTGAACACTTTAAGTGTGTTAACCCCTGGGGGGTTGTTTATTATAGCAGCTGATACTATCCTACCTAGCATACCCTTGTAAATGCTGGTAAGCAGTGTGAATTCTATTCTTCATGCAACACGGGAAAGCCATAGTAAGGTTAAAAAAAAAAGTGATACAAGCATTTTTCTAACTTTTCTTAGATATTCTCTAAAAATTTCAAGTCTCAGAAAACAGATTCTTAATGAAAACTGGGCCTTAATACAGAAAAATGCTTCGTAAAAGGCTGGATTCACATAAAATGATCACAGCTCTCACTATGTACTTGGGTTTCCCTACACTGATTTCTTTTAGTTTTTCCCTGATAATCACTTAAGGCAATAATTGATTCAGAAACACAACTAAGGCAACTTTTAGGTAAATTATATTTTTATAACTTTATCCAAATAATTGTATTTCTCTGGCTTTTTATTTAAAGTGGGTCTTCGTACTGTCGATTGCTCCTACCTTGGGCCAGCTTTATGGATCACAACCTGTGGAGTCACTCAGGCCACAGGCTTAGCTGGGCCCAGTCTTGGTTTAATGCCATTTTGTTGCTATCTTCAAGTTCATAATAATTTTTGGACAAAAGGATCCATATTTTCCTTTGTCCTGGGACTCACCGCCACTGTACACACACATGCACACACACACTGACAAAGACTCTTCTTGACCAAACTTTAGTCAGGCTCCTCTAAGCCCCCTTTTTGACTAGATCTTCACTCCCCCACCCCTCCTGTCTTCTGCCAACGCAACAGCCCAGTCTTAGCAAAGAATCCTGAGAAGTCAGTTTACAGAGAATCCTCCATCCCTGATAGTCAAGTTCTTCCTCTCCCACCTTTGATGTCTGAGTCCTTGGCCTGTCTTTAGCAAGACTCCTATTAGGACAGTTTAGCAAGAATCCCCCTACCCCTAATGTCTCCACGTAGTAATTTTTTTTTTTTTTTTTTGCGTTACACGGGCCTCTCACTGTTGTGGCCTCTCTTGTTGCAGAGCACAGGCTCCAGACGCACAGGCTCAGCGGCCATGGCTCACGGGCCTAGCCGCTCCGCGGCATGTGGGATCTTCCCGGACCGGGGCACGAACCCGTGTCCTCTGCATCGGCAGGCAGACTCTCAACCACTGCGCCACCAGGGAAGCCCTCCACATAGTAAGTTTTTATCCACTGAACACCACATCGCTCATTGGCTATCAGTCCCCAGCTACCTTTGCTATATTTGGAGTTAAGCCCAATCTCTCCTATTGCAATGCCCTTATTACA
This sequence comes from Monodon monoceros, assembly GCF_005190385.1. Taxonomy (NCBI): domain Eukaryota; kingdom Metazoa; phylum Chordata; class Mammalia; order Artiodactyla; family Monodontidae; genus Monodon; species Monodon monoceros. Next base: position 26,108,881 of record NW_021703772.1, read on the forward strand.
GTAGTTTGAATAAAGTCTTTCTTATCATTAACAATGTGAGAATATTTTTCCTGTAACAAAACACACACACACACACACACACACACACACACACTTCACTTCATTGCACGCCTCCTTGAATAAAAACAGAAATAGCTAAGGCTCTGGGCTTCCCTGGTGGCGCAGTGGTTAAGAGTCTGCCTGCCGATGCAGAGGACACGGGTTCGTGCCCCGGTCCGGGAAGATCCCACATGCCGCGGAGCGGCTGGGCCCGTGAGCCATGGCCGCTGAGCCTGCGCGTCCGGAGCCTGTGCTCCGCAACAGGAGAGGCCACAACGGTGAGAGGCCCGCGTACCGCAAAAAAAAAAAAGCTAAGGTTCAATAGTTTTATTCATATTACACACTAGATACTGTACTTAACACTTTATAAACAATGTTTCATTTAGTTTTTATAACAACCCTGTGGGGGAAAGATATTTACTTTTTCTATTTACAGTAGAGACAGGGAGAGATTACATACTTTCTTACCTAAATTTTGTCTAACTTTTTAGAGACTGAACTAGGATTTGAATTAAGGGAGTCTCTTTTAACTGCTATATTATACTATAGAAACTTCTTAAGTGGACTTCAGATTCCTTGTTAATAAAAGGGGAGAAGGAGGAATACACACTACTCACCTAGTTCTGCTTTCTAGTTCAAATAAGCATTATTGTTTTGCATCAGGGCCATATTATGTAGTCCCTATGAGTATTAAAGCCATAGATAACAGTGATCTTTCTTGAGTGAAACACATGGTATGTGGCTTCAGTATGCGAAACAAATTTATTTCAAATTATACTCTCCTAATATTCTACAAGGCAGCTATGGAAACTAAAATATATGCACAATATTCCCCTTAATCTCCTTAAATATCAAATTTTGACTCATCCAGTTGTTTAACATTCAGAACATAATGTTATAGGAGTTGGGATGAATTATTAATCAGAATCTGAAAAAAATTCATAATTACATATTTATAAAAGTAATCCCTATCTTTGGTTCTACACTTACTGAAAAGAAAAGGCAGCTGAATATCTGCTGGAAGGATCCAGCTGCCAGCTCTTTTCACTGCAGCAAGAAACAATTGCAGATGTAATGTCTTTTAAATATGCTTAAGATGCATATTTAAAAAAATACTTTGGTATTTCTGAAAAATAAACTGGGAAGTATTAATACACTATGGTGTTGTTAATATCAATTCATTAGTAAGAAGCAAAGGCCATGTATCCATTTAAAAAAAAAACAGGTTAATTTCTGACAATGTCTCAGGTTGATTGCCCTTAACATAGTGTGCCTTTTTCTTCTCATTTTGGGTACTTGAGTCAAGACAAACCACTCTACCAATTAGAGATGAATGACCCCTGCCTTCTGTTCTGTCATCTACTACTTTAGGATGTTCTTTTCAAATCACCACTTCACCCTCTCCTTACTTGCAGGGGATGAACCATACTTACTCCAGCAATAACTCATTTCTCTTTCCAGCTCAATGATATAAAGGTCCCATTGAGTTTCATTTTCCTACACTATAGGGTAGCAGTGAAAACTGTCACTGCATTTATCTTCAAACTATTTGTGTTTCCTTTCCTTATAACCAGATTTGTCTTCTTTGGGGGTTATTTCTTTTCCATTTTGGTTGCATTTTTCCCATTCACAATAAATCACATCAGAATTTTCAATTTTCCTGATATATCCATGTCTCTCATAACCTTGTGCCCTTAACCTTCCCTTATTTAAATTACATGGCAAATGAATCCCGTCCTTCCAAAATAATTTCAGAAGCACTTTCATAAGATGTCTTCCCTGTTTCTACCCTTTCCCAACAAACCCAGTGGGGATCAGATGCCCCCCAGAAGCTTCCCTTTGTTATAGCTCTGATCATACCATATTGTATAACATTCATATGTTTTCCTGACTGGGTCTTTGATCTCAGTTTGGTAGAAGAGGAAAAATTATTTTGCTTCTACCCTTCTGAGTTCTTGGCTGAGATCTTGTAATAAAACACAGATTAACCAAGAGAAAGACAGAAGTTTACTACTATGTATGCTTTATGTACACATAGGAGAGACACCCAGAAAAAAAAAAAAGTAATCCAACGAGGTGGCTTTAGAACTCAGGCTTAAATACCATCTCACTAGGGAATGAGAAAGAGCCTTAAGAGGAAAATGAAGGCCTTGTAGGGGAAAGTCAATTAATTTTAGGAAAGGTGAGTAGCTCCTTCGAAGGGCAGATGGGAGATGTGATAGTTTGTGACAAAGTTTGTCTGAATGTGGTGTTGACATCTAGTCTCCCCTCCTGTGACAACAGTCTTTCCTGGTTGATGAAGCTCTTGAGGAGGGGCTTGATGACAACTGAGTTCCTTTTGGAGGAGCTGTTTTTAGGCAGGTAAGAGAGGTTCAGAGAAAGCCTCCCTCTGTTTTTGCTGATTTTCAGGTACCTACAGCTCAAAATGATGCGTAAACCAATGCAGCATATCTTGGGGTGGCATATTCTGCTGTCCTTCAGTTCCTGTCACAATCTAATACAGAATAACAAATGCTTATTTTAAGAGTGTTGAAGAAAATAGAAATTTTAGGAAATTGCTGGGGGTCATATTTGGGTTATTGTATGAGGGATCTATCATTCGCACAATGGGCTAAATCACTGCAGTGTTAGTACACACTGTGTTTGATAAAGGAACTCCTAATGATTATTTGAAGAATCTTATAATCAAATCTTACAATGATTTGAAGAATCAACAATCTCCCCATTCTTGGTTCTGGTTGAAAATTCTATTGTTGTCAGTCAGGTGGGGCTGAAACCATTGTGACTCCTGGACAAAGTTTACATTTAACATTTGACAAAACATCCCTAATAACTTATTTTCTGAGTCTTCTCTTCATTTTAGAAAGAAGATATACTGGAAAAATTGCCCAAAAAATTCATTTTCAAATGGGTTGGATTTGTTACACAGTATGATTACTATAGTTTGATTCAAATAGGTCTTGCCCTGGAATAATTTAAGGTAACTTATGAACTCTTTACTTATAACATCAGCCATCAAATAAAAACACTACCTGGTGTTCCTTCAGGAAAGAGAATCATTCCTGAATGCTGGCACTTGTACTTCATCCCTGCAAAATGATCCATGTAATTACTACATGAACCATATCTCTTGGACTAAGCATGATAAACCTTTTCTCTTCAGAATATCCCTCATATAATGGAATGTGGGTTATCCTTATATTCTAAATTTCATCTGAGCCACCTAGAAATACTGAGTATTTATAGATTCACTAATAAAAACTTTTAAAGAAAAACTTGGGGTAATAAATAATTTTACATAACTTTCAGTGCTCTGAATGTATATGTCCAATAATATAAGGGTCAGATATATAGTAAATTCTGAGTAAAGTAATAATATTTGATAAGAATAGTAAATATTAAGTCTTCCGTTATTTGCTTATATGAAACACATTTTTACAATAACAAAATGACATCTAAGATTTTGTGCATTTTGTCATTCTGCATCTCTAATAAGCAAATTTGTCCACATTCTTCCAGAATTCTTTGCTCGTAGTGATTTTTTTTTAACTCACTGAGTTTTATAAAAAACTAAATTTCTGTTGGGCTATTATCACATTATGCAAAAATGACCAAACATATTTGCACAGTTTTAGAGTATATGGTGTGGCTGAAAATATTGGATATAAAGCATTCTCAAAGTTCTGTGAGACCTGGAAAGGAGTCTCTTCAAAGATAAAAATAGCGCCTTCAAGAAAAGGTGAAATTCAGGTAACATGAGAGACTCATGCGAACTTCCAATCAGAAGAATTATGCCATATATATTAAAATTTCAAGAAAGAAGTGACTCCAAATATAAGCCTCAAAACTAAAGTTTCAAGGACAGATGTTTTAAAGTTTCAAGGACAGGTGCCAATTTTCTATCTAGCTGCTTCTCATATGGGTAACTGTAGGTTCCAAAATGAATATCAACAGGGATTGATTTATTTTACAATAGGTAATGATAATCTGCAGTGCCAAGAGGACAGCTAGTATGGTATAAGTTTGGAGGAATGTCTAAACTTAAAAGCTAAATATTCAAATGGAGCATTTTACTTTGGAAAATAGATTCAAACAGGCTGGATATTCCACATTAGGGGTGGTGTGAACTTTTATTAGTGAAAGAATTATTTCTCTTTCACATTCATTTAAAATTTAGAACATCATGTATTTATTGTTAAGTATTCTGAGTGGTGAAATGTGTTGACAAATCAGTACCTTTATTTAAATGACCTAATGATCTGTCATTTGTATTTTACAAAATGGAAAGAGAATTTAATGTCTTGCCAGTTTAACCACTGATCTAGATTCTTTCATATGCCAGTAATTTTGATAATATTTGCTTATAGAAAACAAATATAAAGCTTGTCCTTGCAGGATCTATAAACTCATTTATATGAATAATCACCAACAGATTATGACTGTGACATAGCTTCACAAATCCCTGGAGTGTAAAACTGAACAGGGATATTAAATAAATCACAATAGCCCAAATCAAACTAAGCAAATCTCTCTTCTTACTGGATTTTACATTAAATTCCACAAGGTCATTTGATTTACCTGAGGTTGCCAGGATTACCCAAGTAATGACTACTGAATTCCCTGCCCCCCCCCTTTTTTTTTTTTTTAGCAAAATTAGTTGCTGAAGTTGCCACTCTTGAGACATCCATTTGACTTTGAGTTAAAAGTCCCTGAACAAAATTGCAGAATGATCTGATATATGACAGACCCACTGGTGGAGGAAAGACAGCCCACTGACAGTACCTGCTGGAGGAATGGCTTATACTTCATATTTATAACAGCACACAGCCAACCTCCAATATTCTTGCCAGACCCCATGTTTTAAGTTTTTGGATACAGAAACAGAATTGTTATAGCCCAAAGAATCCCTATGAATATGATCCAATTCTAGGTGCCTGCTATTTTGGACTCTAAGAAAGAGGTGAATGTGCTTTATTTTTTATATACAACATGCTATGGTTCAGAGTTAGAGCTCTGATGCCTTTGGGGCATCTTGCATCACTCACGGCATGCTGTTGTTATGGAAAAGGTTAGCCAAGAGGAATTTGTATAGCAAAGAGGTCTGTTTCTGAAAGCTTGATCATCTCCTGCCTCTTACACTGTTCCAACACCAAACAATTCCTAACAACAAAGCAGAGCCTCTCTTCTCTTCATTGAAGAAATAGCACCCAGAAATCAGAACATATTGTAGCCCTTCCTTATTCAAGTCTTTTGAGAATTTTGTTAAACATGAAATGAATCTTTTAGTTAGTTTTACTTTCTAGCTCATTCACTTACAGTTTGTGCTTTTAATGATTACTAATCAGATCAAAAAAAAAAGAGTAAGCCTATTTTCTTTGCCAAGGTCATTCTCAAACTCTACATTTTATCTTAAGATTCTTAATCACTTCTTCAAATGTATTGGTTTCTCTAGGAAGTTTATTCACACTGTTGTGAACAGTGTGGTCATATTGAATTATCTTCTTATTTATAGACAGACAGTAGTTTATAGCAACTATTATTACCAAATTTCATGAAGTTCCTACTTTAGCCAGAGGAGTTTCAGCCACCACTAAACAAAGCAGTGGTGAATTGGCCAGTGCTAAAAGTGAGGGCACAGACAAGATATAGCCCTCAAGAAATAAAATAATCATTTAAAAAATAAAAATTTAGCAAACCCAAATTTGTAATTTAATCAGAAAATCCCATTACATCCTTTTCATTCATTTATTCATCCACTGATTATTCACTCAACAAATCCATACTGAGCACCTACTTTGGATCATCTTATAGGTTCTGGGGACAGATTTAAAAAAAAAAAACCAAAAAGAGTTAAACAGTCAAACCTGTGCCTTCTTGAAATTTATATCTTGGCTGCAAAAGATGGAATATACTGACCAAATAGTAGTACGTCAGATTGTAATCAGTGCCAGGGCAAAAAAATGAATCAGAAAAGTGGGCTATGGAAAGTAGAATCAAGGAGGGGCAGGGGCTAGAAAGGATACGGAAGGTAACAAGGGAAGGACCCACTGAAAGGGAGTATGTGAACAAATGTTGAAAAGAAATGAAGGAGCAAGCCATGTGAATATCCAGGGAACAATCCAGGCAGAGACAACAGACATGTCTGGAGCCAAATGAGCCAGAGCAAAAGGATTAGGAGACGGAGATGAGGAAAGAACCATAAGATCGATGTTTGTTGGGGATGGAGGAGCCTGATCATGCACAGCACTAGGGCCTGACCAGCCCTGGGAGGTGCTCTGGGTTTACTCTCAGTGAGGCCGATGACATTAAAGGGTTTTGAACAAAGGAATGACATGATCTGGCTTAGGTATCACTATGACTATTGCAATGAGAAAAGACATTGACAGAGCAAAGAAGCCTTCTTACTATCCTAGACTGTCAAGCAGAACTTTTCATGCATCCTTCTCTAATGAAAATTCTCGGCATCTGTTTCCTCATGTGGCAAAAAGAAAAGTGTACCCATCATGTCTTCCAATGAGGAACTCCTCAACAACTAACAAGACAACTTCTTGTATGTTAAGAGTCATTCTATCAACACAACCAAGAATACCCTCTGGGCTTAAATGCTTTGAGAGAGCTTCTTAATTGCACCTAATTAAAGAGCATGTAAACAATCTTAATTTGAGATGTCTATGTGAAGAAGGATTTTAATTATTTAATATTAAATTTAAAAACTCTCCTCTATAAGTGGAATTTTTCTCATTGATGTAGCTGCATTCCCTGGACTAGACATATGGTAAGGTAGCCTCATAGCCAAGTAAATATAAGCAATTTAAATCTGACACATGCTTCGAATTCTATAATATTGATATTAAATAAGTTGTAAACTTTAAAATTCAGAATTATAGGAGGAGAAATTTTAAAACATCTTTGTGTTTCAGAAGGATTTTTCTTTTTTTTCTTTTTCTTTTTTTTTTTTTTGCCATACGCAGGCCTCTCAGGAAAACTGCCCAGACCACAAGTGCCAGAAGTATGCCCAGCTGTCATAGGAATCAAGACATTCTTTCTTTCTCTCCCTCACTCTCTCTTCTACTCTGCAATATATCTGATCCACTCTTCTGTCTGCCAACTATCTCTAACAGGCTCCTAATTTTTGCTCCTCCAAACATTGGGTTATGATTGGCTTTGTAAAGCCATGATGCTCATGCTGAATTCCCCATTTACCAAGATTCTAGGTATCCAAGTTTAATGAAATCTGATTCAGTCTGTTTCTCTTAAGAACATATTAATTCTTTAGAGAAAGGGAATCTGATATTCTCAGCTTGGATCTGAATCCATCTCAGGACCAATAAGGCATAAAATCATCTGACAGAAGCCTGGCCACATGGCCCCTCCTTCAGTAAGGGCAAGTAAGCACATCCAAAAATGGTGACATAGTACAGACTGGTAGCCAAACCCACCTATCTCAGTGGTTTATGACTAATTGCCCAAACCAATCAGTGACAAGTTTTATCTTGAACTTATAAAGCCCCGAGGACATCACTTGGACTCACTAAACACTAGTGCTTTCACCAAACACTCCATCAGTCTCACACACACTCAACAAATACAACTACTTACAAGGTCTCTCTTTGTACTGAACCACCAAAAGGATAAGGATAAACATAAGCCTCCTTTCTGTCTTCAGGGACCTTAAAATCTAGTGCAATATAAAATAGTAGGTGATAAATACCAAGTGGGTAATTCATACAATAGTACTATATCTAGAATATTTGACACCTGAGGCAGATCATTTTTCAACACACCCTTCCCTCTATACAACAAAATTAATTTCAGTAATAAGTTTCAAATTAGCTGTTGTATAGTAATAAACAACTTTAATAAACACCATATTTTACATAAATGTCAATTTGAATAACTCCTGGTATATTTGTAATGGGTCGTTAGTGTACAAGTTCGCACTGGGCACAGTTCTTGTTTTCAACTCACATGGTACCACATATATCTCCATCTAAGCAGTACATTTTAAATAGACCATGAAAGCACAGTGATTGTAATGTTAAAAAAAAAAAAAAAGAAGAACTTGATTTACTTCAAATCTCTCATTCTGTTATTCTGGAGTTTTTGTGGGATTTTAACCATGATCTAGAAACAAATCTAACAGAATGCCTGATTTAAGAGGTGCTCAATAAATATTTGTTGGAAAAAAATGTCCAGGAAGAATCCAAAATACTGTCTAAAGCATATATTAAACTTTTTTTAGTATTATAATAATTATAAAATATTACTGATAATGGTCTAATAAATAGAAACTAATAAAATCATAGTCTTTAAAGTTGCCAACAAACCTGATTTGATAAACAGATGGAGGCAGAAGGAGAGAGACAGGAAAATTGCATGATAACCAAAGAAGAATTTTAAGTTTAATGTTCCATGTGGATGTGCGATGTGAAAGATAAGGCTTGGTTTACCTTACCATTTGCTAAACATGATAAAGGAAAATAGAAAAAACAAATCACAATTTTTAAAAAAAAGATCACTTTCTTGTAGTATAGTTTTTCTCCCAACCTGCTGTTCTCACTTTTGATCCATACATTATATTTTGAAGAATATAAAAGTTTCTTGCTTGAAAGTTTAAGAACATAAATCTTCTTTCCTTACTCCACTTACAAATTTTTTGGGAAAAACCCACCATGGACTCTTGACTCTGTCTTTATCTCTGTAAAACTAAGATGTAGGCAGTACCTTTTCTTGACCGGAATTCCATCAAGATATTATATCATTAAATTCTGTTATAACAACGACAATGAAAAGTAATTGGGCCACATTAAGTTACTGGTGAGATCTTTATCTCTACCAAGTGAAGATTAAATAGATATGTAATCAATATTTGCCTGACTACAAAAGCAACTATACATTGGCAAACACATAATTGCCAGTATATAAGATACAGCAGTATACCACAAGTTACCATAATATGGAGACGACGTATATTTAAATTCAAGATAAAAAGAAATGAGTATGATTGCTTTCCACCCATTCTGAAATTTCATTTCTTTAATGTTTACTAAATATATATACTACTAAATATTTATGTAATAAAATGAAGAATCTTTCTCATACAGTAATTTTCAGAAAAGTGAATAGAGTTACATGCATGCTTTTTGCATTCTCATTTCTTCATTGCTTTCTAGTATTTTCCATATATGAACACATATGGCCACTCCTAGTGTCTTGCTAAAACATCCAAATGATTTCTTAAAATTGTACCTGTCCTGGATGGAACATATTTTATGTTATTACTTATAAATTTGTTGGAAAATGTTCTATATTTGAAAATTTGTTGTATATATGTTCTATAAAATAAAGAAAAGAGAGTTTTAAATTTGGCAGTTTGGGCAGTATTTGATATACGGGTTTATAAATGCTTTAATTTAAGCCAAAATGCCTACAATGAACAGGCAGTGAAGTAGGCAAGTATGAAGAAACACAGAAGGCAGAGACTGTTAAATTGGAAATGTGGTCCATGTGAAGGGGAATGAAGTCTCTGAATTCTAGCTGAGATTTGCCGTGTGAGAACTTAACCCCAGCACTGCCAACACCTTGAATTTTCAAGAAAGCCAGAAATCCAAATTTCATATTATGTCAGTAAGGAACTTTTTAACATTCAAAACTGCCATGTGGGGTGGCAAAATAGGTAAGTGATGGGAACCTGGAAATGCCCCATGGTCAGACCTCTGGCCACTAGCTTGTAATTTCTGATTAAAATGAGACTTAAAATGTTTAAAATAAATTTCATATCATACAGTGTCCCTTAACTAATGGGAACAGAGTCCTCTATATCTCAGATGCTCAGGTATAAAATTGTGAGCCATGTTTCACAAAACTAATTCAAAATATAAATCTGATTCCTGTTATAAAATTATGCAGACTCATTGAGCAAGATTACCTTACACATGCAATAGGATTGGGGTGGGCTTATTTTCAATTAGGTAAACACACAGTGCTCTGACAGGCAGAACATATTCTAAGAAGGAAAATATCAGGAAAAATCCCGTAAAAGCAATTTTGTTATGATCGCAAACTGTTTCAAATCAACATCATCAATCTGTTTTAAATAAGCAATAAACAACTAATTAAATCCAGAATCATAACAGATTCAACAGTTAAAATTCTTGCTGCCAAACCAGCTATTTTTTATCTAGAAATAAATCTTGAGTTGACATACACATACATTATAGCTTCTAGGCTTCTATTACATACCTGCCTCCCTTTTAAAAAGGCAAAGATAACATCAGTTAATTATTTCACAAGTGCTACAATTATAGGATGCAACCCAGTCTGAAGTCCTGTCAGCTTCCTAGCTCAAAAACACTGAGAAGCTTGGCTAGTGAAGTCAGCTTTACTGTCCAGTGCTGGTATCCTGCCTGTAGCAGTCTCTGATATTTATTGTTTCACTCTGGACATGAAAAGTCTACTCTCATAGGGAGGCTGGCATGACTGTTGACTGTTTTTAAATCAAAGTGTCAATATGCAAAGGAATTAGCATTTCCCAAGGCTTCTGAAAATGCCTCCCTGCTTGTAAAACTCCAGATGACACCCCAACACCTAACCTTCTTACATAGCTCTTTGCCTATATCTTTTTTGCCCACACTTCAAATACAGCATTATTATAGCCCTTATCACAAGTCTTGCCTTATTTTTAAATAACTTGTGTATGTGTTTTTCTCCACTGATTTGTACCAGGTACCTGGAAAGTGGTGATTTGGTCTTCTTTATCGTTCACTGTTTATCCATAGAAGAACAACCCATCATAGAGCCTTACATTGAGCAGATACTCAACAGGTGTGTACAAATTAATTAAAATATGAAAACCTGGAGGTTTAGAGGTATGAATGCAACAATCATTTCCATGGTACGTTTTGTTTTTTGATTAGTATCCAAAACTGACCACAGCTGCCACCCAATAATTGTATAAGATATGTATCATCTTACTGTTGAATTATACAGAAGAGCTCTTGGGTTTCCCATTTGCCACAGAAGACATATGTTAAGAATATGAGGATGAGACATACACATACATTCACGCTTTAAATAGAGTGTAGAAAGTGATAAGACCAATTACCACATTATATGAAAATTACTGTTTATCTCTTCACTGAAATACAAACCGTTTAGAATATGGATCATGCCATAGTCTCCTCATACTTTTAGCACTAACACAACACAGAATTTGACACTTAAGATATACTTAATAAATACTGACGATGTGTTAATATAATAACAAGCAATGATAAGTCAGTCTGAATAAAAATGATGCCACCACCTTCATAATCATTCCTAATAAAATATATAGTAAAAGGACTTCTGGGTAGCCAAGATAATGGTGGCTCCCTAAACCCTTAACTCTTCATGCATCCTCCAAAAATTATACAGATCAATAACAAATAAAACTACACAAATTCCATGTTATCAGGAAAACTAGAAGACAGAACACAGCAAACTTCTGAATACCTAAAAGTGGAAAAATAAATACCAATTTCCATCAGAACTGTTTCTTGGGTTCCTGCCACAACATTTTTAGGGATTTAGTGACATTTGGAAAGAGAGTCCAAAAGAGAGAAGAGGGGATTGAGATAAAATATGCTCCCACAAAAGAAGAAAAAAATCAAAACAAAACCAGAGTCCTACTACATCAGAGCAATGACTTAAAACAGTAAAAATGGCAAAGTAGGTAGCTCCAAAGGCCCATCCATCCACAAATTTTTTTTTTAATTAAGCATAACTGTGAGAATCAACTTTGTAAGAATTCTGGGAAAAAAATCAAGATTTTCAGGAACCAAGTGAACACTTACTCAAGAAAAATACAACTTAAAAGTGATAGGAAAACTTTGAAGCATTTTTACTTGCTCTTGCCCGACTTACCTTCACTGCTCGTTGTGGTCTTGAGACAGCCCATGTTCTCAGTGGAGGACCTTGTTTCTGGATTCTGGAAAAAACAGAGCAGATCTTATTCTCAGAGAATTGTGTTTGTCTGTTCTAACCTACTGAGGAGCTAGCCCAAGGCATTTATTTTTGTTTTGCTTAACTCAGAAAGGACTCAGGGAAGAAAAGCAGCTGTGCAGAAGTCATTCCTAGAAACACTGTAAGGCAAATGAATAACTGAGGCAAAAGACAGACGAGTGGAAGGCCTGGGAGGAAAAGCTGGGGAGACAGTTCTAGGGCGAGAGTTCCTTTCAGAAATGAGAGCATTCAAAAGCATACATGTGTATACTGAGAAATTTAGAAAGCCATGTACATGTACAGGGGAAGATACATGCTCAGAAAAGACTTTAAAAGACCCTAAGCTTCCACCTCTAGCTATCCTCGACCCTCAGGGTGAACAGGAAGTTAAGGCTAAGTCTCCTTCGCCAAGCACTGAAGCCAATTTGCAAAAACTGGAAAAGTTTTATTTTCCTTCCTTTTTTTTCTTTTCTTTTTTTTTCTCTGGGCCTTCAAGGAAATCCCTCTCAAAACATTAGCTGAACACATACTAAAATAACAGAAAAACAGACTTTAGAGCTCACATATGACAAAGAATACAGACTTTACAAAAATAGTTTAGAAAATCTCTAAACAAGTAAACATGTACGGTCCACAGCAAACAACGTAAACAAACCCCGTGAAAAGGGAGAAGAATCTGATTTCCAGAGATATCACATGATTATATCCAAAATATCCAGTTTTTAACAAAAAATTAGGAAACATGCAAAGAAACAAGAAAGTACGTCCCATTCATAGAAGAAACTAAAAGAAACAGTCTTTAAGGAAGCAGATTGTGAAGGAAGAAATAAAACTGTCTTTGTTCGCAGATGATATGATGATAGCCTATGGAGAAAATCCGAAAGAATTGACAAAAACACTCCTGAAGTTAATAAGCAATTATTGCAAGGTTGTAGGATACAAGGTTAGTATGCAAAAGTCAATCACTTTCCAGCAATAAGTGGAATTTGAAATTAAAAATACAAAAACATTTCTATTAATACCAAAAAAAATGAAATGCTTAGGCATAAATAGAACAAAATATGTATAAGATCTATATGAAGAAAATTACCAAACCCTAATGAATGAAATCAAAGAGCCAAATAAATGGAGAGAGATTCCATTGTTGGTTTGCAACCTCAGGAGTTCCCCAGGTGAAATCTGAAACTGCCCTCCATATACAGGGCAAGAAGAGAGCAATGAAAGAGGCAGACCACTCCAGATTGGTAGGTGGCAGGTTAAATAAGCAAGGGAATTTATAGACAGGGCTTGCCTTGGGCAGCTGCAGTTTAAGTAGATCTTCACACATACCTGCCAGAATCTTGTTTATATAAAGGCCTTAATGGGGCTCAACCACATATACAGTCCAAATGGTAACACATTATTCTTTCATGGTCATATTCTTGAGATGGCTCTGTCTATGGGAATGATGGGCAAAACATCCATTCCAAGGACAGGGGAGGGGATAAGGAGCCTCCAGTTGCCTAGGTCCAGCTCACGCATTAACCAGGGGTCACTGCCTTTCAATGATCTCCTTCAACATCCATGTTCATGGGAAGAAGGATTCAATATTTTCGAGATGTTAGTTTTCCCCAACTTGATCTGTAGATTCAACATAATCCCAATAAAAAAGTTGTTTTGTGGATATTAACAAGCTGAGTTTTAAAGTTTATAGGGAATGGCAAAGTCCCAGAATAGCCAACATAATATTGAAGAAAAAGAACAATGCCAGAGGACTTTAAGACTTTTTATAAAGCTACAGTAACTGACTGTGGTATTGGTGAAAGAATAAATATATCAATGGAACATAATAGTACGGAAATGGACCCACACAAAGAGAGTAAACAGATCTTTGACAAAGGACCAAGGCAATACAATGGAACAAATATAGTCTTTTCAACAAATGGCATTGTAACAAACATCCACTCGTGAAAAAAAAAAAAGAATTTAGACACAGATCTTAACATGCTTCACAAAAATTAACTCAAATTGGATCAGAGGTCTAAATATAAAATGCAAAACCTTAAAACCCCTAGAAGAAAACATAGGCGAAAACCTAGATGACTTTAGATATGGCAATGACTTATTAGATATAACACCAAAGGCACAATTCATGAAGGAAACAATTGATAAGTTAGACTTCATTAAAATTAAAAACTTCTGCTTTGTGAAAGGTAATGTCAAGAGAATGAGAAGTACAGGTTGGGAGAAAATATTTCTAAAACACATCATCTGATAAAGAACTGTTATCAAACTATACAAACAACTCCAAAAACTCAAGAATGAGAAAATGAATAACCCTATTAAAATATGATCAGAAGACCTGAACAGACACTTTACCAAAGAAGATATACAGATGACGAATAAGATACACAGATGAAAAAATGCTCTACATCATATGTCATTAGAGAATTGCAAATTAAAACAATGAAATACCATTATATACCTATTAGAATGGTCAAAATTCAAAACACTGACAACACCAAATGTTAGCAAGCATGTGGAGCAATAGGACCTCTCATGCATCACTAGTGAGAATGCAAAATGATACAGCCATTTTGGAAGACAGTTTGGCAGTTTCTTACAAAACTAAACATAACACTTACCACTTGATACAGCAATCATTTGTGTTTACCAGTATGAATCGAAAACTTAGGTCCACACAAAATCTGCATATAGAGGTTTATAGCAACTTTATTTGTAATTATCAAAAGTTGAAAGCAAACAAGATGCCCTTCAGTAGGTGAATGGATAAACTGGGGTACATCCAGACAATGGAATACTATTCAGCCTAAGAAGAAATGAGTAATCAAGCCATAAAAAGACATGGAGGAAACTTCAATGCATATTAAGAAGTGAAAGAAGGCAACCTGAAAATGTTTCATACTGTGTGATTTCAACTACATGACATTCTAAAAAAGGCAAAACTATGGAGACAATTAAAGGATCAGGAGTTGCCAGAGGTCAGTGGGGAGGGAGGGATGAATAGTAGGTGCACAGTGGATTTTTAGGGCAGTGAAACTACTCTGTATGATACCATAATGATGGATATATATCATTATACATTTGTTAAAATCCATAGAATGTACAACGCCAAGAGTGAACTCTAATGTAAACTATGGACTTTGAGTGCTGATGATGCATCAACATAGGTTCATTGGTTGCAACAAAGGCACCACCCTCATGTGCTATGCTGATGGGAGGGGAGGCTATGCATATGTGGGGTCAAAGGTAAATGCGACGTCTCTGTACTCACGACTCGATTTTGCTGTGAACTTAAAACTGTCCTAAAAATAAAGTCTATTATTTTTTTAAAATGTGGGGATGAGAACAGAGGATAATAAAAATGTTTTATACTTGGAAGAGTAGAAATAATGCAACTAAATATCAGTAGAGCAAGCACATATGAAATGGAAAATAGAATACACCAATGACTGGTATACAGGCAATAAATAGACGCCAAAACATATTTTTAAAAACTGACCAAAAGGACATTAAAAGGTTAAATTATTGTAAAAAGCAGAGAAATAGGGCATAAAGATGTATAATTATAAAGGTAACCACTAGGAAAAAATATATAACCTTCTTAAATGCAAAAATATCATTCTTTTCAAAGACAGGTTAAAATCTTCATATCAAAGTACAACTCAAAACAAAAAGTCAATATAATTAAAAAGAACAATTTATAATCTGGAGTCACAATTCACAATAAAGTTGAAACAGTTGTGACTATACACCAAATAACATAGTAACAACTGTTAAAAAGTAGAATCTGTAGAAGACACAAGGGGACATACACTAATAATAGAAGATTTGAACATACTGCTTTCAATACAAGAATGAAGTGCACAGAAAAATAAACATGGATTTAGAAAACTTAAAACATAATCAATAATGTAGACTGTGTGTGTATACATATTTAAACTTTATACCTTAAGGTTATACAGCAGAGAAAAATTATTTTCAAGAATACAGGAAATATTCACAAAATTTTATTGCATATTTTGTCATAAAGAAAACACCAATGATTTCTATAAACTAGAAATACTACAAAACTAGAAATTAATAACAAAATTTTAAGAGCCTTTCTATACAGAAAGTTAGAAGAACATATTGAACAACTCATGTGAAAGAAAAATATAAGCCTAAGTGATAAAATTTATCATTACTTTTGAGAACTTCTTTGCATCATAACCTCTGGATATGAGAGTAATCAGATGAAAATTTACAAATGAAAACTCATATCAATTAAAGTAGAAAAATGAACTAGATGAAATGAATTCCCCAGTTAAAACAATAAAGGAAACCGCAGGGAAGAAAATAATAAAAAAGCAAAAACTAATGAGTAAAAGTAGTACTGATCCCTAGAACTTTCAAGTGTCTATGCATATAAAATGTAATTTAAAAATAAATAAGAGCAAAGTACTGATATATATGCAACAATATGGATGAATGTCAAAAACGTCAGGCTGCTTGAAAGAAGCCAGACACAAAATAAAAGCGAACTCTAATCTATAGCTATAGATAGCAGATCAGTGTTTGTACAGAAGATATGAATAGTATGCTAACCTTTGGGCTGAAAAATG
Organism: Monodon monoceros; assembly: GCF_005190385.1. NCBI lineage: Eukaryota > Metazoa > Chordata > Mammalia > Artiodactyla > Monodontidae > Monodon > Monodon monoceros. Next base: position 26,125,506 of record NW_021703772.1, read on the forward strand.
TCTGGGGGTGGGGGATACACATATTTCTTTATATATGTTAAAAATGATGCAATACACATATATAAAAAACTCAGTGGGAACCACACATATAGTAAATAGTCAAAAGAAAGATATTTTTTAAAGTATATTTTACTCTTAGAAAGTTTTTCTCCTAAACAAGTAACCCAGCATAATATGAAATCAATATATGATATTAAAAAAAAGAGGGCTTCCCTGGTGGCGCAGTGGTTGACAGTCCGCCTGCCGATGCAGGGGACACGGGTTCGTGCCCCAGTCCGGGAAGATCCCACATGCCGCGGAGCGGCTAGGCCTGTGAGCCATGTCCGCTGAGCCTGCGCGTCCAGAGCCTGTGCTCCGCAACGGGAGAGGCCACAACAGTGAGAGGCCCGCGTACCGCAAAAAAAAAAAAAAAAGAACTGAAAAACTGATTATAAAACATTTCCCCAAATGATTTACAATGGTGGTAGCACAGACCCATAGTCCCTGAACTAAAACTCTAAGGCCAAATCTCAGAATTCAGAATTACTCAGACCTTAGAAAGATAATACAGATAATACACAGCAAAACCTGCATGAATGATACCTCCAGTGAGGTCTGAGGCAGCATCCCATAATCAAACACATTAATATTCTGTGGCAAAATGTATGAATATTCAAATCGAGCATAGTTTTTAAAAGATTGTTAAGTCACCTCAGCTCAGTTGAGGTCAGATTTTGCAGCCAAATGACTTAAAAGAAAGCTTTTAGTTTTCTGAGATTTGGGATTTCAGAACTGTAGATAAGGAAGCCAGGATCTTTATTTGCATAGCAACTAACAGAACTGGGCATACAGAGAATTTTTTATGGACGTGTTAACTGGGTGATTGCCCGATAGGAGAAAAAGTTCATCAGAACATTCTTGTCTCTTTCAAAGAGTCCAATGTGCATATCACCCACATTAAATTCAGCAATTCAGCTAGGACACATGTACTTTTCAAGACAAGAAAGATCTGGTAAGACTAAGAAATGGGGCTACTTTTTCAGCAGATCGCCTCATTAGAAGGTCTGTAATAGTTTCAAAGTCTGGATTGGATTCTTGTTAGGATATTCAGTAGTTTTGCTTCAGCTCTTTTCAGATTCTCAAAATACAAAGAAACAGAAATAAAAAGGATTTCATTAAAAAGAAGAGAAAAGGTGGAGAAAAAGAAGAAAAAGGCTGTCATCTACCCAGTTTCATTGAAACTTTTGCAATTCAGAGTTCACTCCTGTAATAATGAACATTTTATAAAAGCTTTGTTTTATCTTCTATACTTCTTTTTAATACTACTAATATAATCCAAAGACTGTATAAATTTTATCATTTCCAAAAAACACAAGTCCAAATAATTTTCTAGATGTTATCAATCTGAAGAGTCTTCAGAAAATGATTTTTTTAACAAAAGGACAATAAACTATACTTTTGTTTGTTGCTTTGTTTCTCTGTAAAACTCTGAATTTACACCAAGTATTTAATTTTCCATGTATTTAATAGGAGAAATGAGTAGAATGCTTGGATTGTCTGAGTGAAAGGTTTTATAATTATGCTGAAAATTATTATCAATAATTACAACAGTAATTCAGAATAAATTAATTTTGCATGTACTGAAATCAATAAGGAAAACCACATACTGAGCCTGCAAAACATTATTTATAATCAATTATAATTTCTTTCTCAGCAAATTTATTTTTCATATTTGGCATACATATGTCAAAAGCTATGGATATTTGAAGCCCAGAAGCCCAGACATAAAGTGAAATAAACCAACTGGCACTTTTAAAGTGAGAAGCATTTCTACTTATAATTTGAAATCTCATCACTATCTCAAATTCCACATTCTATTTGGCCAAAGTCACTTTTAGAAAGATAATAAAGTGAGATAAATATTAAAAAGACTGATATTTTCCGAATATTAAAGAATTTTCCAGTTTCAAATGCCACATAGTACTCATCTTTATGGGAATTTTACTATCACCTTCCAGGGTACAGAAATTAGCACTTAACATCAGGGCCAAGGAAGACTAGTAAATTTTAAATTTGACTATCCTTTGTCTCACTGATGTCTTAAAGATCCAGGAGAGGGATTTAACTACTTAAAAAATAAATAAAATAAAAAAAAAAAACAGCAGTTGTTTTCAAAGTCTCTTGCTTTACCCACTACATCTGATAAGAAAGATTACTAGGAACTGAGTTCCATTCCTTTAAATAGGTCCTTCCAGAGTAAAGTTTCAAACTCAGTGAGAGAACAACGACTCTCACGGACCAGGTTGGGAAGAGTTTCTTTATCGTGTGCAAAACAGAGAAACAAAGCTTATCTTTTCCCAAACCAAAATAAATCACTCAATGTCCAGTTTGACACTAATACAAAAGAAGTCAAGGGCCTCTTTGGGTTTGCTGAAGGAAAGGAAGTGACATCTAGTTCTTGTGAGTGCCAGTTGCAAATGATTAATGAATCAACAGAAACTAACAGGAAGGCAAGTAAATCAACACAGGGTCAAGTGGTCTAGATGTCAAAAGGCAGGGCAAATAGGCAATTTCTTGTGATGTTTATGGAGGATTTTCCCAGCAAAGGTCACAAAGTACTGTGACTGCAAAGATGAGGTATGGAAACTCTTCCACAGACCTACAGGAAGGAATTGTCTGATAACCCACTGGATACACGTAAAAGCATTTCTCCTCACATGCTTGCTGATCTTGTTAGAGGAGGTGAGGTCGTATCTTGAGAATGTCTTCTCTCTACTCTAGTGTATAGGAGCAGATGAACAGATTTTATCTAGTCTTCTCTCTACTCTAGTGCACAAAGTGAATGTTCAGGGAAAGACGAGGGGAGCAGTAGGAGGAATCCCAGAAGCAGAAACAGAAAGAACAGAATATAAACCATCATAAAGTAAAGAGGAGAAGATAAGAAAATCTGCATCTCTGTTTAGCAAAGATTCAAAGTTTTGCAGAAATGTTGTTAATAAAAACGTCATAGAGGTGGTGTTTCTCAAGGGCTTCTGCAGGTGCCCACGGAGCTGAGGTGTCGGGGCTACCATTTTGCACCAGGAACTCTGGTCTGAAGGGCCGGGTGTGAGGCCTCTGCACGCGGCACCCTCTGAGCAAGGGAAAGTAGACAAAGCACAAAGGAGAAAGAAAAAGAAAAGCCCACGAGGGAATCGGGAAGATGGCGGAAGAGTAAGACACGGAGATCACCTTCCTCCCCACAGATACACCAGAAATACATCTACACTTGGAACAACTCCTACAGAACACCTACTGAACGCTGGCAGAAGACCTCAGACTTCCCAAAAGGCAAGAAACTCCCCACGTACCTGGGTAGGGCAAAAAAAAAAAAGAATAAACAGAGACAAAGAATAGGGACGGGACCTGCTCCAGTGGGAGGGAGCTGTGAAGGAGGAAACGTTTCCACACACTAGGAAACCCCTTCGCAGGCGGAGACTGCGGGTGGCGGAGGGGGAAAGCTTCGGCGCCGCGGAGGAGAGCGCAGCAACAAGGGTGCAGAGGGCAAAGAAGAGAGTTTCCCGCACAGGGGATCTAGGGCCGACTGGCACTCACCAGGCCAAGAGGCTTGTCTGCTTACCATGCGGGGCGGGCGGGGCTAGGAGCTGAGGCTCGGGCTTCGGTTGGAGCGCAGGGAGAGGACTGGGGTTGGCGGCGTGAACCCAGCCTGAAGGGGTTAGTGCACCACGGCTGGCCGGGAGGGAGTCTGGGGAAAAGTCTGGAGCTGCCGAAGAGGCAAGAGACATTTTCTTCCCTCTTTGATTCCTGGTGCCTGAGGAGAGCGGATTAAGAGCGCTGCTTAAAGGAGCTCCAGCGACGGGCGCGAGCCGCGGCTAACAGTGCGGACCCCAGAGACGAGCATGAGACGCTAAGGCTGCTGCTGCCACCAGCAAGAAGCCTGTGTGGGAGCACAGGTTACTATCCATACCTGCCTTCCGGGGAGCCTGTGCAGCCTGCCACAGCCAGGGTCCCGGGATCCAGGGACAACTTCCCCGGGAGAACGCACGGCGCGCCTCAGGCTGGTGCAACGTCCCAACGTCCTCCGCCGCCACAGGCTCGCCCCGCATCCGCACCCCTCCCTCCCCCTGGCCTGAGTGAGCCACAATTCCCCAAGCAGCTGCTCCTTTAAACCCGTCCTGTCTGAGCGAAGAACAGACGCCCTCCGGCGACCTACACGCAGAGACGGGGCCAGATCCAAAGCTGAGCCCCGGGAGCTGTGAGAACAAAGAAGAGAAAGGGAAATCTCTCCCAGCAGCCTCAGAAGCAACGGATTAAAACTCCACAATCAACAAGAAAGCTGGAGTAGCAATTCTCATATCAGACAAAATAGACTTTAAAATAAAGACTATTAGAAGAGACAAAGAAGGACACTACATAATGATCAAGGGATCGATCCAAGAAGAAGATATAACAATTGTAAATATTTATGCACCAAACATAGGAGCACCTCAATACATAAGGCAAATACTAACAGCCATAAAAGGGGAAATCGATAGTAGCACATTCATACTAGGGGACTTTAACACCCCACTTTCACCAATGGACAGATCATCCAAAATGAAAATAAATAAGGAAACACAAGCTTTAAATGATACATTAAACAAGATGGACTTAATTGATCTTTATAGGACATTCCATCCAAAAACAACAAAATACACATTTTTCTCAAGTGCTCATGGAACATTCTCCAGGATAGATCATATCTTGGGTCACAAATCAAGCCTTGGTAAATTTAAGAAAATTGAAATTGTATCACGTATCTTTTCCAACCACAACGCTATGAGACTAGATATCAATTACAGGAAAAGATCTGTAAAAAATACAAACACATGGAGGCTAAACAATACACTACTTAATAATGAAGTGATCACTGAAGAAATCAAAGAGGAAATCAAAAAATACCTAGAAACAAATGACAATGGAGACACGACAACCCAAAAGCTATGGGATGCAGCAAAAGCACTTCTACAAGGGAAGTTTATAGCAATACAATCCTACCTTAAGAACAGGAAATATCTCGGATAAACAACCTAACCTTGCACCTAAAGCAGTTAGAGAAAGAAGAACAAAATAAACCCAAAGTTAGCAGAAGGAAAGAAATCATAAAGATCAGATCAGAAATAAATGAAAAAGAAATGAAGGAAACGATAGCAAAGGTCAATAAAACTAAAAGCTGGTCCTTTGAAAAGATAAACAAAATTGATAAACCATTAGCCAGACTCATCAAGGAAAAAAGGGAGAAGACTCAAATCAATAGAAATAAAAAAGGAGAAGTAACAACTGAAACTGCAGAATACAAAGGATCTTGAGGGATTACTACAATCAACCATATGCCAGTAAAATGGACAATCTGGAAAAGCTGGACAAATTCTTAGAAAAGCACAACCTGCCAAGACTGAATCAGGAAGAAATAGAAAATATGAACAGACCAATCACAAGCACTGAAATTGAAACTGTGATTAAAAATCTTCCTACAAGCAAAACCCCAGGACCAGATGGCTTCACAGGAGAATTCTATCAAACATTTAGAGAAGAGCTAACACCTATCCTTCTCAAACTCTTCCAAAATATAGCAGAGGGAGGCACACTCCCAAACTCATTCTACGAGGGCACGATCACCATGATACCAAAACCAGACAAGGATGTCACAAAGAAAGAAAACTACAGGCCAATATCACTGATGAACATAGATGCAAAAATCCTCAACAAAATACTAGCAAACAGAATCCAAGAGCACATTAAAAGGATCAGACACCATGATCAAGTGGGGTTTATTCCAGGAATGCAAGGATTCTTCAATATACGCAAATCAATCAACATGATACACCATATCAACAAAGTGAAGGAGAAAAACCATATGATCATCACAAGAGATGCAGAGAAAGCTTTTGACAAAATTCAACACCCATTTATGATAAAAACCCTGCAGAAAGTAGGCATAGAGGGAACTTTCCTCAACATAATAAAGGCCATATATGACAAACCCACAGCGAACATCATTCTCAGTGATGAAAAACTGAAACCATTTCCACTAAGATCAGGAACAAGACAAGGTTGCCCACTCTCACCACTCTTATTCAACATAATTTTGGAAGTTTTAGCCACAGCAAACAGAGAAGAAAAGGAAATAAAAGGAATCCAAATCGGAAAAGAAGAAGTAAAGGTGTCACTGTTTGCAGATGACATGATACTATACATAGAGAATCCTAAAAATGCTACCGGAAAACTACTAGAGCTAATCAATGAATTTGGTTAAGTAGCAGGATATAAAATTAATGCACAGAAATCTGTGGCATTCCTATACACTAATGATAAAAAATCTGAAAGTGAAATCAAGAAAACACTCCCATTTACCATTGCAACAAACAGAATAAAATATCTAGGAATAAACCTACCTAAGGAGACAAAAGACCTGTATGCAGAAAATTATAAGACACTGATGAAAGAAATTAAAGATGATACAAGTAGATGGAGAGATATACAATGTTCTTGGTTTGGAAGAATCAACATTGTGAAAATGACTATACTACACAAAGCAATCTACAGATTCAGTGCAATCCCTATCAAACTACCACTGGCATTTTTCACAGAACTAGAACAAAAAATTTCACAATTTGTATGGAAACACAAAAGACCCCGAATAGCCAAAGCAATATTGAAATGAAAAACGGAGCTGGAGGAATCAGGCTCCCTGACTTCAGACTAAACCACAAAGCTACAGTAATCAAGACAGTATGGTACTGGCACAAAAACAGAAAGATAGATCAGTGGAACAGGATAGAAAACCCAGAGATAAACCCACGCACATATGGTCACCTCATCTTTGATAAAGGAGGCAGGAATGTACAGTGGAGAAAGGAAAGCCTCTTCAATAAGTGGTGCTGGGAAAACTGGACAGCTACATGTAAAAGTATGAGATTAGATCACTCCCTAACACCATACACAAAAATAAGCTCAAAATGGATTAAAGACCTAAATATAAGGCCAGAAACTATCAAACTCTTTGAGGAAAACATAGAACACTCTATGACATAAATCAGAGCAAGATCCTTTTTGACCCACCTCCTACAGAAATGGAAATAAAAACAAAAATAAACAAATGGAACCTAATGAAACTTCAAAGCTTTTGCACAGCAAAGGAAACCATGAACAAGATGAAAAGACAACCCTCAGAATGGGAGAAAATATTTGCAAATGAAGCAACTGACAAAGGATTAATCTCCAAAATTTATAAGCAGCTCATGCAGCTTAATAACAAAAAAAGAAACAACCCAATCCAAAAATGGGCAGAAGACCTAAATAGACATTTCTCCAAAGAAGATATACAGACTGCCAATGAACACATGAAAGAATGCTCAACTCATTAATCATTAGAGAAATGCAAACCAAAAGTACAATGAGATATCATCTCACACCAGTCAGAATGGCCATCATCAAAAAATCTAGAAACAATAAATGTTGGAGAGGGTGTGGAGAAAAGGGAAACCTCTTGCACTGCTGGTGGGAATGTGAATTGGTACAGCCACTGTGGAGAACAGTATGGAGGTTCCTTAAAAAAACTACAAATAGAACTACCATATGACCCAGCAATCCCACCACTGGGCATATACCCTGAGAAAACCATAATTCAAAAAGAGTCATATACCAAAATGTTCATTGCAGCTCTATTTACAATAGCCCGGAGATAGAAACGACCTAAGTGTCCATCATTGGATGAATGGATAAAGAAGATGTGGCACATATATACAATGGAATATTACTCAGCCATAAAAAGAAACGAAATTGAGCTATTTGTAATGAGGTGGATGGACCTAGAGTCTGTCATACAGAGTGAAGTAAGTCAGAAAGAGAAAGACAAATACCGTATGCTAACACGTATATATGGAATTTAAGAAAAAAAATGTCATGAAGAACCTAGGGGTAAGACAGGAATAAAGACAGAGGCCTACTAGAGAATGGACTTGAGGATATGGGGAGGGGGAAGGGGAAGCTGTGACAAAGCGAGAGAGTGGCATGGACATATATACACTACCAAACCTAAAATAGATAGCTAGTGGGAAGCGGCTGCATAGCACGGGGAGATCAGCTCGGTGCTTTGTGACCACCTAGAGGGGTGGGATGGGGGGGTGGGTGGGAGGGAGACGCAAGAGGGAAGAGATATGGGAACATATGTATATGTATAACTGATTCACTTTGTTATAAAGCAGAAACTAGCACACCATTATAAAGCAATTAATCTTCAATAAAGGTGTAAAAAGAAAAAAAAAAAAACTCATAGAAACGTACTCTCTATTGAACATAAAGAGGAATTCCTTAGGCCCCAGCAGGCAAGAATCTCTGTTTTATACACATAGGTGAAACTCTTTTGAGAAAAAGAAAGATGACTATATTCACACCCATCATTATTATCCACTGTTATTGGTAGTGATAACCATGACGAACAGTAAAGACTTTTGTTCTGCACAGAGTAAAGAGTGTGTTAACACTTACCCAGCACACAACTTCTGTGTTCTTTTGTCTCAGGAGGGTGAAAAATACCTCCAAAAGCAACTTGGATTGGCCTTTAATCCAAACATACTTCATCTGGTTTCCACAAACACTATTCAGGAAGTCCAAAAATTGAATTCCCCACCCCCGTCCCCCTCCAACACATAGTACAGCAGTGAATCTGTGTGCATTGCTATGAGGATCTGACAGCTTCCAGCAAGTTCTCAAATGGTTCTTAAAGGGTTGATAACTACCAATTTAATACCCTACCCATAAGGGCAGTAGGAGGTAGAACAGTACTAAAAGGAAGAGAAAGCAGTGACCAACATTTAGTCAGCTAACCCAAGAAGAGGGCTCATTTCATGGAACCTGTGTGTGTGTGTGTGTGTGTGTGTGTGTGTGTGTGTGTGTGTGTGTATTGGAGAAAAGGAAATTTGAGTTAGAGTCCAACATCCTGGTACTTACTGTTAGTGTGAATAATCCAAAATTCTTATCAATTTTACATCAGAGTAAAGAATTTATCAAGTGACGGGAAAAATGCCAAAGAGAACTGGGGAAACGTGTTAGGTAGGACATCCGCTGACTAACCAAATGTCTTTAAATTGAAATTTGAAGAAAAAGAAAGATATTTTACAAGTCTATAAGCAGATACCAGACACGGCATCAGAAGAGAAATTAAAAGACAGAACTGTGGTGACACAGAGTTGAGCAAATTCTCCTCAAATTTCACCAGTTTATATTAAAAAATAGCATAATAAATAATTTAGTAAGGAAGGAGTACATATTTTACATATTCTGCTCCTTTTTCATTTCAGTGGTGTACCGTAAACTAAGTTACTCAAAAATCAAAGGTTTCCTTGTGAAATATTCATGTAAGATTCTTCTGCATAAGTGGATAATAACCCTTGCATTGAAAAACTTCCTGCATTTTAAAACTGCTTATAAAAATAGTATAGTATTTATATGAGAAAGTAAAATTAATATAATTTTATTGTGCTTTTATCTTTTAAAAATAAAAAAATGATTTTCAAAATGGAAAAAGTAGAAACATTATTAAGTGATAGCTGAAATTACACATAATATGGATAAGCTTCCTTTTAGGAAAATAGACAGAAAAAACTTGTAGATGAGCTTAATCATTTTTTAAATCGTCAAATTATGGAAACTTTTAAAAGAGGTATTATAACACCAAACTGTCAAATATCTTGATTTTCAGAAAGAAGATATTATTAAATTCTGTACATTCCAATGGTTTACATTGGCACTGTTCCCTGGTCAGAGTTTAGTGCTAGTTATTAAACAAATGGATGATGAGTACATAGAAAAAGTGAAGTTACTAATGGCCATGATGTGTTCACTGGGAAAAGTTATGCCAAGTGAACAGTTTTCCTTATAACAGCTTCTAGTGCCAACTGGAAGACTGAGTTCTAAATCTTCAAGAAGACTCTTGAAGGTGTTTTCCCCTGTGCTGTTCCATATTTCTTATCAGTGAATTTTAGTGAAGGTGTAAAAATTTAAGAAGAAAAATGTCTGACTACATTGGAAGTAATAAGAGCGGTTACGGTAGTTGAAAGATTCAAAAGCACAAAGAGTTAAAACTGGGAGAACTTGGAAGCACCATAAACAAGATGAAACTGTTGCAAGCTCAAAATGATCCCCATAAGATGGGTGGATGTCAGTTGCTTCTGGACATTGAGAAGGACAGTATGCCTCTGAACAGCATCTTGGCAGGGATACCTTAATCGACATGAGACTGCGAAGTTGTGGCTGGCTGGCGTGGCTGAGTATTTAAAGGCTCATGAAGCAAGGATAAGATGCCTGGGAAAGACCCCAAGACAAATAACTCTGAAATGAAGACAAAGTTTTCATTTGTTGACTTGCTCTTTTGACTTCTCTTGTCTTTTATGCCAAGGACCTCATCGCTTATCATGGAATGGGTGCTATTAGGATGATCAGAAGGAAAGAAGCCATAAAAAGGTAATTATAAATGATCATACATAATATATAGAGAGATATAGTCTAAATAAACTTGTCAAAGTTTATTCCTTTGAGTTATGTTTTAAAATGTTATCCCATATTTTCTTGATGTCACCATGCATCCTGTTTCATTTTTTGTTTTCTTTTTTGGCTGCACCATGTAGCTTGTGGGGTCTTAGTTCCCCAACCAGGGATCGAACCCAGGCCCTCAGCAGTGAAAGCACGGAGCCCTAACCACTGGACCGCCAGGGAATTCCCTACCATGCATCCTGAATTCCATGGATCCTTCTAAGATTTCCAAGGAGAGCATGTCTACTGTCTAAGTTATGAAGAAAGGGTAATATGAATAAACTTTCAAGTCAACAGCTTCAGTCAGGTGTAAAACTAAACAAAAAAACAAACAACAGAGAAGGTTAGGTCAGAAGGGGGGAAGGTGGGAAGCCAAGCCAAAATGTCTGGATGAACTTGACTAAACCATCTTTTATTTCAAGTAAGGTGAGAGCGTCCAGCAACATTTAATCTTTACTCTTTAATGAGACTAAGTTTCCATGAGGATAAAGATCACAATTTTACACACTCTCTTCCAAACTTCCTGCAGTGCTAAGCTTCTACAGTCCTCACACAAAAATTACTTTTTTTTGTTCATTGAAGTATAGTTGATTTACAATGTTGTATTAGTTTCAGGTGTACAGCAAGTGATTCAGTTATATATATGTATTTTATCTCAGAAAATCCAAGATCGAATATTTCTTATGTCATAATGACCACCCAATAACATATTTTACCTCTTTTTTCCTACTTTTCAGCAATTTGTGTAGTAGAGATGCATCCAATAGAAAGTCAGTGCTTGTAATTGTAACATCTACATGAATGAGAAAAATTAGAAACAAAAGCACTAATTAAATTTAATTAGGTTAGGTGGAGTAGACTGATCATCTCACTTCATGTACTGAATTATTTGAGCCTGAGGAAATGGTAACTCATTAAACATTTCTCATCACACTTCTGTCATGCTAGCAGATACTATTCTCTCCATATCATGATTAAAACAAAAAGAAAAAAATATGAATAGAACTGATAGTGAAACTCCAAAAAAAAATCTATAGGGTTAACAAAAGAGACCAAATGGCACTTACAGATAATCATAATGAACTTGGAGTGACATACTCTTCCCTCTTTAGCATATAGATAATTTTATAGTTAGCAGTAGGAAAAGGTTATAGTAGAAGAGACTAAGATATGGGTTTTTTTCCCCCTCAGGCTAGATTTATAAATTCAGCACAGAGTTTCTTCAGAACAACCTAGGGGCAAGATAGGAATAAAGATGCAGACCTACTAGAGAATGGACTTGAGGATATGGGGAGGGGGAAGGGTAAGCTGGAACAAAGTGAGAACGTGGCATGGACATATATACACTACCAAACGTAGAATAGATAGCTAGTGAGAAGCAGCCACATAGCACAGCTCGGTGCTTTGTGACTACCTAGAGGTGTGGGATAGGAAGGGTGGGAGGGAGGGAGATGCAAGAGGGAAGAGATATGGGGACATATGTATGTGTATAACTGATTCACTTTTTTATAGAGCAGAAACTGACACACCACTGTAAAGCAATTATACTTTAATAAAGATGTTAAAAAATTTAAAAAATAAAATAAAATAAAATTGATGGTTATCAAAAAAAACGGAATTATTTGTAGTGAGGTGGATGAACCTAGAGTCTATCATACAGAGTGAAGTAAGTCAGCAAGAAAAAAATTAATACCATATGCTAACACATACATATGGAATCTAAAAAAAAAAAATGTTCTGAAGAATCTAGGGGTAGGACAAGAATAAAGACTCAGACGCAGAGAATGGACTTGAGGACATGGGGAGGGGGAAGGGGAAGCTTGGACGAGGTGAGAGAGTGGCATAATACATACTACCAAATGTAAAATAGATAGCTAGTGGGAAGCAGCCACATAGCACAGGGAGATCAGCTCAGTGCTTTCTGACCACCTAGAGGGGTGGGAGGGAGACACAAGAGGGAGGAGATATGGGGATATATGTATATGTATAGCTGATTCACTTTGTTATAAAGCAGAAACTAACACACCACTGTAAAGCAATTATACTCCAATAAAGCTGTTAAAAAAATAAAATCATTAGCAGTTCAAGAAATGACACAATAATATACCACCATTTTAACTTCAAATTTCTTAACATTCATGGACACAAGTCTCATTTTCAAACTTTTCCTGTGTAGACCAATGTGGATTAGGTGGTAAGTGCATAGATTTTATAATAAAAAGGTTGTGAGGTTCACTATGAACTATAAAATGAAAGGCTATTAATATGACATAAATCACTGAGGGAAATTTTTTAGCTTTCTTCAGACCTTTACTGGAATGTTTATTTTTAGTAGGTAGCTGTTATCTTCCCAGGAGGTGGTAGAACTAGCAATCCTCATATGATATAGTAGCAGGAACTGTTAATTGTCTTCCAGGAGAATGTTTTTCTTTACCTCCATAATAATACAGCAAAATAATAGCCAGCTGGAACAAAGACTATAATTCTCAGTCTTCTTTGTAAAGCTCATGTGTCTAAGTTTTAGCAGATGAGATAAAGCTTCATGAGGCACCTTCTCGAACACCCTTGAAAGACTTTGGCAAATGCTCTTTGTCTTTTTTTTTTTTCTGTGACCCTTCTTTCCTGCTGGATGTAATATGAATTTGAAAGTCGAAGCTAGAACAGCAACCTTAGACTATGAGGTGATCCTGGGAATGGAGCCTTTTCACATTGTAACAACACGAGAGAATAAACTTGAGCCCCTAAAAATTCCGTGAAGCAGAAATGTCCCTGTACTTCCATCTTGTCTACACCAGTGTTGTAGTTAGGATATCTTGTGAGTAACAGAGATCCTGACTCTACAACAAACGACCCACCCTTGTATGTGACCACATGACCTGGACTGGCCCATTATAGGACTCCCTATCCCCACAGTGGTGGCTGGCCTAGCAATGAGCACAAACTCTAAGTTGGATCAATCAGCGGCCTTCACAGAAACTTTATCTATATAAGCCTCCTTCCTTTGGGCTGTTAGTCTGAATGATGCAAGTGTAGCAATGGTTGCAGCCTCTTAATTTCTCCTACCACATGGAGACACATCCTACAGTAAAAAAGAAGGTGGAAAGAACACAGAGGGAAACAAAGATAGAAAAGAGGAGAAGAGACAAAAATATCTGACATTATGTGAGTTTCTGATACCAACTCTACCCACAGATTTCCCAATTCTTTACAGTACTCATTTGGTGGTGGGGCAGAGGTGGGTAGAATTAAGGTATTATACTTTGAGTTGAGTTTCTGTCACTTAATCCTATAAGAAATCTAACAAGCCATTTTATAAAATGGCCATTCCAAAGACTAGTTGTTTCATGTGCCGTACCTACTTCCAATCCTCTTGATTTTTGTAGATGTTCTTACTACCTAAGTTATAATGGAAAAAAAAAGAGAGAGAGAGAGAGAGAGAGAATCCATCATACGAAACTTCCTTTAACCTTTTAGACCACCCTAATAATATCATGTGATCAAACCCATTCTATCTACTGTTATCCTTCTACACTTTGGTACAATCATGGGAAAAGTTGCCCAGCTTTCTTTTCCAAACTAATGTTCAGCCTCTTCTTTCATTAATTTCTTCACTAAACATGCACTGAGCGTCTGACCATGTTTATGCATCAGTTATTGGGTTTGGCTCTGGAGATATAAAGATTAAAACTCAGTTCTTGCTCTTAAGAAACTCACAGCCTAGTAGAGGACACAGACATAGAAATGCACAATCGATCATTATTGTGTTAAATGAATAGATAAAGACATGCATAGAGCTTTGGGGGAACAAAGAAAGCATTCTCTAACCAAGCATGCAAGGGAAGAAGAGGAATGAGGTACTCTAGATGTAAGAGTTAGTAGGTGTTAGGCAAATAGGGAGAAAGAATATTCCAGGCAGAGGAACCCATTGTGGAGGACACAGAGACAAGAAGCAGCACCGTGTATGCAGTAAGCCAAAGTCCTAAGTCGGTGACAAAACTGAACCAGAGAGCCAAGAAATGAAGCCCGTTATGGTCACTGTAACAAGTATAATGGAGGGTCCAGCCTGTAGAGTGGAATTATTGGAGAATTTTAAGCAAAAAAGTGACATAATAAAATTTATGTTTTATAAGCTCACTCTGGATGCTCTGTGAAGATCATAGAGGGGGAAGGGCTGAAGCAGAGAAATCAGTTAGGAGCTTATTTCTGGAGTCCAAGGGATGAACAATGTGGCTTGGATAAGGGTGAATGTGGTTAAGAAATATTTCAAAGATGGAGCTAACAGGATTCATCAACGGGTTAGAAATGTAAAGGAGAGGGAACTAGAATGATACCAACATTTTTGGCCTGAGCAACTGAGGAAGTGGAAATGCAATATATTAGGATGGAAAAGACTGGAAGAGAAACAGTTTCTAGAAGAAAACGGGGACATTATTTATGATCATGGCATGATAGATATGAAAAATGGACATTCAAATAGAAGTATGGACAAAAAGGAGTAGTTAGGATTGAAGACATACATTTAGAATGCATTAGTATGTATACATTACCTCAAGATATGAGGCTGTGTAAGATCATTCAGGGAATGAGTAAAAACAGAATGGAGATCTGAAGACTATAAGGTGTTTCAACATTTACAGGCTTGACAGGAGGATCCAGCAAAGGACACAGAAGGAAGAGTTCCCAATAAGATCCAAAGAGTATCAGAAAGGAATATGTGAGAATGTTTCTAGGAGGAAGAAGTAATCAAATGCTGCTGAGCACTTTATTTTCAAACTTAGGGTTGGAAAACGTTTCCAGCAATACAATTCTGTCATCATTCTGTGCCCCTCCAGCACCCCCCGACCTTAACCCTTATTCCGTCTCCAGTGTAGTCCTGCCACCTGACAACTAGTTCTCGCCTAGCATCTAGGAAAGTAGCCCTTTTAAGTTTTAGCATCTCTTCCCAAAGATAGGGTAACTAAATTATATTTAATATGTATCAGGGGGCGATAGTTTAATAGTGCACAAGACAGCAGAAGCAAAGAAAAACAGACTCAAAAAGCAATTACCTTGGACATAAAATTAGAAGTTGTTTAAATCAGGTGAAAAATGTTGCAGTCCTTTATGCTTTTCTTGCCTCTACAACTCACTGAGGCAGCATTACATACAGCTCAGGGATTACCCCAATTTAGGAGCTCCAATTCTTTCCATTTGGAAAGTGATTCTGATTGACAGTATTAATTTTATAATACTGCATCAGAACAGCTATCAAGTATTCATCTTTAAGTATCTGTAACACCAATTTTCATTACATAGAATGATAACAGACATCACCTAGGACACTACTGGCAATTTCACAAACAAATCCTAAAATTGATCTAAAGTTTTGTTGATTTCACCTGTGAAGCAGAGACCAGGGCATCATGTCAGTTAAAGAAGTGGCTCTTAATGTATTGTCCCTGGGCCGGAAGCAGCAGCATCACCTGGAAATTGTTAGAAATGCAAATTCTCAGGTCCCAACGCAAACTTACTGAATCTGGGAGTAGAGGTCAGCAACTGGTGCTTTAATAAGCTCCCCCAGGTGATTACCATGCACAGAAAAGCTTGATAATCACTGAGTTAAAGGATGAGAGGGAGAGGCAAGGAATACGGAAGAGAAGGACCAGGAAGAAAAGAGTAGGAGGGAGAGAGAAAAAGGAGAAAAGGAAGTGAAAGGGAGAGAAAGAAGAGGCAAGGGCACAATGAAAGAACAAGGGATAAGGAAAGTGAGGAGAAGTCTGAGAAGAAAGAAGATGGAAAGGAATAGGAGCATGAAAGGAAGGGAGAATCACAGGTGTCTTTTGATGGATATCTATGAGCACTTAATGGATATATGGTCATCAATTAGGTGTCTATTAATTAGAAATGAATAATAATCACCTCACAGTATTGTAAGAATTAATCTGAGAAAATTAAAGTAAAACATTTTTTCAAGTGCCCTGGCACCTAATACTGGTAATATCTGTATAAAATTACTGGCCACAGAACAGCTCAATATTAGCTCAACACAGCCCCTTCAAAACCTTTATTTTCCTCCATTATTAACAATTTTTTTCATTTACTTTCTCCAAGGCCAACATCTCTTAGGAGGCCTATTCTCTGTCTAACTGGCCTCTTGGCTTACTTTACCTCTGCTTTGATTCTAGATCCTTCACTACTTCCTTGAAACTCCCTTTACTGCCTATATTCTAACCCATCCAGCTGACTTCCAACTAATAAAAAAAAGTTGGAAAAGATGCCATTTGGGGAGTGGTGAGACTTAGACCACCATGTAAAGTCCACCAGTGTAAAACAATCTTGGCCAAGAACTATAGATGAGATTAATGTTTGTTCACATGGAGACAGGAACACTTCCCATTTAAAAGAGAACCAAAGAGAAGCAGTCAAATTGGTTTTTAGTATCCTTTGACTTCTTCATGGAGACCTAAGATTTCCTGGAGTTTTATTACCAACAGAAAGCACCTGAGAGGCCAACTACTTCCAAAGATTCAGCTCTTCTTCCTTATTTAATAAAAATCATAAAATCCACCTGGCTAGGAAATTCAAAGATAAAAAACAACTAATTAAACTTAATTGGGTCAGTCTGGGCAGGCTGATTACTCTGGCCTCAGGAGAATCTGATCATCGATTCACCAAGTGCAACTTGGCAAAGGAAAGCCTGAAATTAGGACAGGTGCTGTATTCCTAACTGGAGATGTAATTTTTAGCGAGAAGTACACAAAAGAGGTTAAAGAGGAAACAGTGTATTGGGTATAGCACAATCAACTACAAACAAGTCATTTCAGGCCCATCCTAATTTCTCAGAGTGGAGCAGAGGGAATTATTATAATAATAAACAGGATTATTTTATAGGCCCTGGATTTCTTTCACCTGAATTGACCAAATACATTTTATCAGGTTGTATTTTTTGGGTGGGGTTTTTTGTTTGTTTTGGGGGTTTTCTTGTGTGTGCAAGTTCTTTCTTGCTGGCAACCAAGAAGAGGAACTAAAGAGAGCCATGTGGAATGGCCATCAATGATGGTCAACTTTGTCTGAGGGACCCAAACCACAATATATCACTGATAGGAGTACTGATTCCTAGAATTTAAGGACAATCTTATCCCACCAGCATACATGCTTGCGATAATCATTTACTCTGGGACACCTTCTTCTGAATGTAGTACTAGTTAATCTGGTTAACTAAGAGTGGTTTTAACTGCATCAAGATAAAAATGTTATAGCATATAAAAATGATTTTTGCTCTTACAAAACCACTTGAGAATTTCAATCTTATATCTTATAGAAAAACTCAAAGGATTAAATGAGTTTTAAGGTTATATAGATCTATGCTTCTCAAAGTGACCTGTGGAACACCTGCATTTAACTCATTAGAATTATGGCTTAAAAATAAAAATTTATAGGGAGACTGGTTCAAGATGGTGGAGTAGAAGGATATGCTCTCACTCCCTCTTTCGAGAACACCAGAATCACAACTAACTGCTGAACAATCATCTAGAGGAAAACACTAGAACTCACCAAAAAACATACCCCACATGCAAAGACAAAGGAGAAGCTGCAAGGAGATGGTAAAAGGGGCACTATCACAATAAAATCAAATCCCATAACTGCTGGGTGGGTGACTCACAACTTGGAGAAAATTTATACCACAGAAGTCCACCCACTGGAGTGAAGGTTCTGAGTCACATGTCAGGCTTCCCAACCTCGGGGTCTGGCAATGGGAGGAGGAATTCCTAGAGATTCAGACTTTGAAGGCTAGCGAGATTTGATTGCAGGATGTTGGCAGGACTGGGGGAAACAGAGACTCCACCCTTGGAGGGTACACACAAAGTAGTATGCACATTGGGGCCCAGGGGAAGGAACAGTGACCCCACAGAGACTGAAGCAGACCTGCCTGCTAGTGTTGGAGGGTCCCCTGCAGAGGCGGGGGACAGCTGTGACTCACCAAGGGACAAGGATACTGACAGCAGAAGTTCTGGGAAGTACTCTTTGGCATGAGCCCTCCCAGAATCCCCCATTAGCTCCACAAAACAGCCTGGGTAGGTTCCAGTATTGGGTCTCCTCAGGCCAAAAAACTGACAGGGAGGGAACCCAGCCCCACCCATCAGCAGACAAGAGGATTAAAGTTTTATTGAGCTCTGCCCACCAGAGCAACAGCCAGCTCTACCCACCACCAGTCCCTCCCATCGGAAAACTTCCACAAGCCTCTTAGATAGTCTCATCCATCAGAGGACAGAGAGCAGAAGCAAGAAGAATTACAATCCTTCAGCCTATGAAACCAAAACCATATTTAAAGAAAGATGGACGAGATGAAAAGGCAGAGGGCTATGCACCAGATGAAGGAACAAGATAAAACCCCAGAAAAACAACTAAATGAAATGGAGATAGGCAACCTTCCAGAAAAAGAATTCAGAATAATGATAGTGAAGATGATGCAGAACCTTGGAAAAAGAATGGAGGCAAAGATCGAGAAGATGCAAGACATGTTTAACAAAGACCTAGAAGAATTAGAGATCAAACAAACAGAGATGAACAATACAATAACTGAAATGAAAACTACACTAGAAGAAACCAATAGCAGATTAACTGAGGCAGAAGAACGGAAAAATGACCTGGAAGACAAAATAATGGAATTCACTGCTATGGAAAAGAATAAAGAAAAAAGAGTGAAAAGAAATGAAGACAGCCTAAGAGACCTCTGGGAAAGCAATAAACACAACAACATTTGCATTATAGGGGTCCGAGAGGGAGAAGAGAGAGAGAAAGGACCGGAGAAAATATTTGAAGGATTATAGTCAAAAAATTCCCTAACATGGGAAAAGAAATAGCCACCCAAGTCCAGGAAGCTCAGAGAGTCCCATACAGGAAAAACCCAAGGAGAACATGCCGAGACACATAGTAATCAAATTGGCAATAATTAAAGACAAAGAAAAATTACTGAAAGCAGCAAGGGTAAAAAGACAACATACAAGGGAACTCCCGTAAGGTTAACAGCTGCTTTCTCAGCAGAAACTCTACAAGCCAGAAGGGAGTGGCATGATATATTTAAAGTGATGAAAGGGAAGAACCTACAACCAAGATTCCTCTAGCCAGCAAGGTTCTCCTTCAGATTTGATCAAGAAATCAAAAGCTTTACAGACAGGCAAAAGCGAAGAGAATTCAGCACCACCAAACCACTCTACAACAAATGCTAAAGGAACTTCCTTAAGTGGGAAACACAAGAGAAGAAAAGGACCTACAAATACATACCAAAACCAATTAAGAAAATGGTAAGAGGAACATACATATTGATAATTACCTTAAACATGAATGGATTAAATGCTCCAACCGAAAGACACAGGCTTGCTGAATGGATACAAAAACAAGCCCCATATATATGCTGTCTCCAAGAGACCTGCTTCAGACCTAGGGACACATACAGACTGAAAGTGAGGGGATGGAAAAAGATATTCCATGCAAATGGAAATCAAAAGAAAGCTGGAGTAGCTATACTCATATCAGATAAAATACACTTTAAAATAAAGAATATTACAAAAGACAAGGAAGGGCACTACATAATGATCAAGGGATCAATCCAAGAAGAAGATATAACAATTATAAATATATATGCACCCAACATAGGAGCACCTCAATAAATAAGGCAACTGCTAACAGCTCTAAAAGAGAAAATTGACAGTAACACGATAACAGTGGGAGACTTTAACACCTCACTTACACCAATGGACAGATCATCCAACAGAAAATTAATAAGGAAACACAAGTTTTAAATGACACAACAGACCAGATAGATTTTATTGAGATTTATAAGATATTCCATCCAAAAACAGCATATTACACTTTCTTCTCAAGTGCACATGGAACATTCTCCAGGATAGATCACATCTTGGGTCACAAATCAATCCTCAGTAAATTTAAGAAAACTGATATCATATTAAGCATCTTTTCTGGCCACAACACTATGAGATTAGAAATCAATTACAGGAAAAAAACGCAAAAAACACGAACACATGGATGCTAAACAATACGTTACTAAATAACAAAGAGATCACTGAAGAAATCAAAGAGGAAATCAGAAAATACCTAGAGACAAATGATAATGAAAACACAATGATCCAAAACCTGTGGATGCAGCAAAAGCATTCGAAGAGGGAAGTTTATAGCAATACAAGCCGACCTCAGAACCAAGTAAAATCTCAAATAAACAATCTATCCTTATACATAAATGAACTAGAGAAAGAAGAACAAACAAAATCCACAGTTAGTAGAAGGAAAGAAATCATAAAACTCAGAGCACAAATAAATGAAATAGAAACAAAGAAAACAATAGCAAAGATCAACAAAACTAAAAGCTGGTTCTTTCAGAAGGTAAACAAAATTGATAAACCCTTAGCAAGAATCATCAAGAAAAAGAGGGGGAGGACTCAAATCAATAAAATTAGAAATGAAAAAGAAGTTACAACAGACACCGCAGAAATACAAAGCATCCTAAGAGACTACTACAAGCAACTCTATGCCAATAAAATGGACAACCTGGAAGAAATGGACAAATTCTTAGAAAAGTATAACCTTCCAAGACTGAACCAGAAGAAATAGAAATTATGAACAGACCAATCACAAGTAATGAAATTGAAACTGTGATTAAAAATCTTCCAACTAACAAAAGCCCAGGACCACATGGCTTCACAGGTGAATTCTATCAAACATTTAGAGAGGAGCTAAGAGCCATCCTTCTCAAACTCTTCCAAAACATTGCAGAGGAAGGAAAACTCAAAATACTCATTCTATGAGGCCACCATCACCCTGATACCAAAACCAGACAAAGATACTACAAAGAAAGAAAATTACAGAGCAATATAACTCATTAATATAGATGCAAAAATCCTCTACAAAATACTAGCAAACAGAATCCAACAACTCATTAAAAGGATCATACACCATGATCGACTGGGACTTATCCCAGAGATGCAAGGATTCTTCAATATATGCAAATCAATCAATGTGATACGCCACATTAACAAATTGAAGAAGAAAAACCATATGATCATCTCAGTAGATGAAGAAAAACTTATGACAAAATTCAACACGAATTTATGATAAAAACACACCAGAAAGTAGGCATAGAGGGAACCTACCTCAACATAATAAAGGCCATATACGATGAACCCACAGCAAACATCATTCTCAATGGTGAAAAACTGAAAGCATTTCCTCTAAGATCAGAAACCAGACAAGGATTTCCACTCTCACCACTCTTATTCAACATAGTTTTGGAAGTTTTAGCCACAGCAATCAGAGAAGAAAAAGAAATAAAAGGAATCCAAATTGGAAAAGAAGAAGTAAAACTGTCACTGTGTGCAGATGACATGATACTATACATAGAGAATCCTAAGATGCCACCAGAAAACTACTAGAGCTAATCAGTGAATTTGGTAAAGTTGCAGGATACAAAATTAATGCACAGAAATCTCTTGCATTCCTATACACTAATGATGAAAATTCTGAAAAAGAAATTAAGGAAACACTCCCATTTACCACTGCAACAAAAAGAATAAAATACCTAGGAATAAACCTACCTAGTGAGACAAAAGACCTGTATGCAAAAAACTATAAGACACTGATGAAAGAAATTAAAGATGATACCAACAGTTGTAGAGATATACCATGTTCTTTGATTAGAAGAATCAATATTGTGAAAATGACTATACTACCCAAAGCAATCTACAGATTCAATGCAATCCCAATCAAGTTACCAATGGCATTTTTTACAGAACTAGAACAAAATGTCTTAAAATTTGTATGGCGACACAAAAGACCCCGAATAGCCAAAGCAGTCTTGAGGGAAAAAAACGGAGCTGGAGGTATCAGACTCCCTGACTTCAGACTATACTACAAAGCTATAGTAATCAAGACAATATGGTACTGGCACAAAAAGAGAACTATAGATCAATGGAATAGGATAGAAAACCCAGAGATAAACCCATGCACCTATGGTCAACTAATCTATGACAAAGGAGGCAAGGATATACAATGGAGGAAAGACAGTCTCTTCAACAAGTGGTGCTGGGAAAACTGGACAGCTACATGTAAAAGAATGAAATTAGAACACTCCATAATACCACACACAAAAATAAACTCAAAATGGATTAAAGACCCAAATGTAAGACCGAACACTATAAAACTCTAAGAGAAAAACAGGCAGAAAACCCTATGACATAAATCACAGCAAGATCTTTTTTGACCCACCTCCTAGAGTAATGGAAATAAAAACAAAAATAAACAAATGGGACCTAATGAAACTTAAAAGCTCTTTCACAGCAAAAGAAACCATAAACAAGACGAGAAGACAACTCTCAGAATGGGAGAAAATATGTGCAAACGAATCAAAAGACAAAGGAGTAATCTCCAAAATATAGAAACAGCTCATGCAGCTCAATATTAAAAAAACAAACAACCCAATCCAAAAATGGGCAGAAGACCTAAATAGACATTTCTCCAAAGAAGATATACAGAAGGCCAAGAAGCACATGAAAAGGTGCTCAACATCACTAATTATTAGAGAAATGAAAATCAAAACTACAATGAAGTATCACCTCACACCGGTCAGAATGGCCATCATCAAAAAATCTACAAACAATAAATGCTGGACAAGGTGTGGAGAAAAGTGAACCCTCTTGCACTGTTGGTGGGAATGTAAATTGATACAGCCACTATGGAGAACAGCATGGAGGTTCCTTAAAGAACTAAAAATAGAGCTAGCATATGACCCAGCAATCCCACTACGGGGCATATACCCAGAGAAAACCATAATTCAGAAAGACACCTGCACCCCAATATTCACTGCAGCTCTATTTACAATAGCCAGGACTTGGAAGCAACCTAAATGCCCATCGACAGATGAATGCATAAAGAAGATGCGGTACTTGTATACAATGGAATGTTACTCAGCCATAAAAAGGAACGAAATTGGGTCATTTGTAGAGATGTGGAGGGACCTAGAGACTGTCATACAGAGTGAAGTAAGTCAGAAAGAGAAAAACAAATATCGTATATTAATGCATATATGTGGAACCTAGATAATGGTACAGATGAACTGGTTTGCAGAGCAGAAATTGAGACACAGATGTAGAGAACAAATGTATGGACACCAAGGGGGGAAAGCGATGGGGGGGGGGTGGTGGTGGTATGATGAATTGGGAGATTGGGATTGACATGTATACACTGATGTGTATAAACTGGATGACTAATAAGAAAATAAATAAATAAATATACATTAAAAAAACAAACAAACACATTTCTAAGCCCTAACCCAGGTTACTAAATCAGAATCTTTGGTATTAGATCCAGGGAAATGTATTCTTTTATTAACGCTTCCAGGTGGCTATGAGTCCCTCTAAAACCTGAGAAATATACTTCCTGAGTATGAGACAAGAAATGTCATGCTAAGTAGCAAAGTAGTAAAGGATTGAATGCCAGCTCCACTGTACCATATTATGGTATAATTTACCTTAAGCAAGTCGTTTTTACCTCTTTGTACCTTGTTCCTAATATAAGGATATTAAGAGCCTTTATCCAAAAATATTGTGACAAAGATTAATACATAGAAAGTGTTTAGTATGGTTCCTGGCTATGTAAATCTTGGCTCTTGCTGTTGTTAAAAGGAACATTACCTACATAAAAATAGTAGGCCAATTAAAAAGAGTGTCTCGGTGAATCCACGTGGTGATCCTGTTTTACTATTGAGTTTCTGCAGTTCCTGCAACATGCTAGACACTCTTCATTAAAAGCTAATTTTTACAGTTTTTGAACTTTCTTTTCTATATTTTACTGTATTCCTAACACTGTGAATCTCCTGAAAGAGAATAAATCAACAGAGAAGGAAACTTTCTATGGCACAAGGATAACACAAGAGACCCACGTTGATGAAGTGCCTACCACAGGGCAGGACTGTCCAGACGTGACTGTAGGAGGAAGTAGCTGTAGGTCTTACGACCCGCAATTACCCAACACAAAGGCTGATGACCCAGAGAAAAAAAAGCACCTCAGACACTAGCCACAAGTATCAAAAATGCATTAAATTAGTTATGTGTATTGTGAAATGTTTCTCCTTACTCTGGGATATGTACATTTTTCACCAAGAAATAAAAACAAAAAAAGATAACGAGGTGCATGTCATGGAAAGGACACAACCAAGTTATCTGTGCTTCATCAACCATAGTTTTTATGCTGTTCCTACAGATTGATATGCATGAGTTCATTTAATTTAATTGTCAGAAAACTATGCAAGGAAGATATTCTTTTTCACAGGGAAGGAACATAAGGTTAGCGAGATTAAGTAGCCTGTCTATGGTGGCAGTCTGCATTCAACTCGTGGCTGGCTGTTTCTGGCCCCAAATCCTTCTTTCCATCACTTGACCAGAGCAGTAGATACAAAGCAGCCTGCTGGGGGCCCAACACTACTAGCAGCTGAAGACACAGCAGCGACATGCCCTCAGGGAGCTCTCAGTCTAGCAGGGAAGCTAGAGAATGAATACATTCTGAGCAGCATTACAAGCGTTATGGACCACAGGAGGTATAAGGAGTTCTAAGAGCATACATCAGGGAGACTAATTTTACTGCAAGGATGGGGAAAAGCCCCCTCAAGGAAGGGACATTTAACCTGAAAGATGAACAATAAGTAGGGTCAATAAAGGAGAGGGAAAGAAAGTACTGATAGCAGAAGGAACAGCATGTATGAAAAAACCCAAGCCAGAATGAGTCAGATACTTTGAAAGAAAACAGTATCCAGGAAGGCTGGAGCACTAGAAGCAGGGGCTGAAAAGAGACTAAAGAAAAAATAATGGGAAGTCTTGCAGGTCACATAAGGCTCTGAAAATTCATCCTAAAATCAAATAATAATAATAATTTAAAATAAAAATTCAGGGGCTTCCCTGGTGGCACAGTGGTTGAGAGTCCGCCTGCCGATGCAGGGGCCACAGGTTCGTGCCCCGGTCCAGGAAGATCCCACATGCCGCGGAGCAGCTGGGCCCATGAGCCACGGCCGCTGAGCCTGCGCGTCCGGAGCCTGTGCTCCGCAACGGGAGAGGCACAACAGTGAGAGGCCCACGTACCGAAAAAAAAAAAAAAAAAAATTCAGTGAACAGATTAAGCAGATGAAAGGTAATGAGCAGATTTTCTGACTTATAAGGTTCTCCCACATCAGTGACTGGCATAGACATATTAGAAGACTCTAAGGAGTTGTCCGCCTCTGCCCAATGTGTTTTTGAGCATCAGATCGATGGCTCTCTTTATACTGATGCACCAATTCAGCTGATACACCACAAATATTCAATACAGTAAGTACTATAAATACACTGCAATTTCTACTAAACTATAGCTCCAAGCACCACCTCTTATCTTGATCTCAAGATGTACATCATCTGTTCCTCTCTTGGCTTATTGTCTGCAGTTGTGTAATAATGACACCCCAAGCACCCATTAGAGTCCATTTTATTGGTAACTTCTGCTTACTTAGGAAGACTATTACTCAGCTTCTGGAAATCAAAGCCAACAACAGCCTCTGGGCTGACATATACCTGCAGTCTACCAAGTACTAGAACCATGTGGAAAGACAGAGCAATGAAAAAAAACCAAAAACCCAAAAATCTGTATAGAGAAACAGCCCTTTTGTGTCACTGGCTGCCTTAGTAGTTTTTCGTTGGATTCACTGCTGGCTATAGAATGAAATTCATCGTGTAATCTTGACTAATATCTTAGCCTTGAATTCTCCTCACACCTTCTAGACGTTTTTTAACATTTCATTAACTGATTTACCTGATTTAAAAACAGGTGTGAGTCAACAACTGAGCTGATTTTATTCCTCTTTTGATTTGCTACTGAACTATAAAGATTACAAAGTCTGCCCTTTTGTTCCCTTGCTGTTCCTGTTCTTATCTCATGTATACATTCGTCTCCTAAAATCTTCCCCTTGGCTAATCTAGTCCTGCTTCTTCACAACGTTCCTCTCCCAAAGTTCCCACTTTGAAGATTGTTTATTTATTAATAAATTTATTTATTTATTTACTTATTTATTTTTTGCTGCATTGGACCTTCGTTGCTGTGTGTGGGTTTTCTCTAGTTGCGGCGAGCGGGGGTCACTCTTTGTTGCAGTGCATGGGCTTCTCACTACGGTGGCTTCTCTTGTTGCAGAGCATGGGCTGTAGGTGCACAGGCTTTAGTAGTTTTAGCACACGGGCTCTAGAGCGCAGGCTTAGTAGCTGTGGCGCACGGGCTCAGTTGCTCTGTGGCATGTGGGATCTTCCTGGCAGGGCTTGAACCCGTGTCCCCTGCATTGCCAGGTGGATTCTTAACCACTGCATCGCGAGGGAAGTCCTAAGATTAAGTTTAGAACTAACAGTTTCCAAGGATGTATGTACCCTGCTGCTTGGAGGCTGAAGCCACAGAATGTAAAGTAGAAATGGAAAATAAATAATGTATATTGTAATCTGATGTTGTGATTCCCTTCAGAGCCTCCAGAGCAATACATGAAGTTTTGGGGCACTGCCCTGAGGAAAGAAATTCTGCATCAAGGAGGTCTGGAAGGAAGATGTTCAGCCAGCTCTTCTCCGTGAACTGATTGTTCAACTAGTAACCCACCACTGACTATCCTGAAATTAAATAAAACCTTGTATGCTGGCATGTATTAAATATTCTTTTGAAATGTTGCTAGTATAGAAATTTGGAGGTCACCTTCTGAGGTGATCCCAATGAGTCATGCCCTCGTATAATTGCCTGCTCTTGAGTGCAGATGGAACCTTCTAGTGCTTCTAAATGATATATTATGGCAAAAGTGATAAGATGTCAAGCCTTTGATGAAGTTGCTTTATATAGCAAAGGTGATGCAATGTCACTCCTATGAATATGTTATATAAGACTCTGGCTTAGAAGATTGGAGAGAGAACTTCTCCTGCTGGCCTTGAAGTAAGGCTGCCATGTTGTGAGACAGGCCGTGAGGAAGCTCACATAGTAAGGAACTGGGGGGCCTCTACTAGCTGAGAGCAGCTGCCCCCCCGAGATAACAGTGAGCAATACAACGGGGACCTCAGTTCCACAGCTGCGAGATGCATTGTCAACAACCAGAGGGAGCTGAGAAGCAGAACTTCCCTCAGCCAAGGCCCTGATGAGCCTACAGCTTGGTTAGAACCGAGATAGACTGAGACCCTGAGCAGAAACTCCAGCTAAGCTGAGCCTGTACTCCTGCCCTACAGACACTGTGAGAGAAAAAATAGCTGGTTTATTTTTTTTCTTTTCCTTCAGTACTGCAATAATATTCCATGATCTCCTTGCAACCAGTTTTCTGTTGTAAAAAGTGTGACTTAAAACTGATTTGAGGCCCTTTGTAGGTGATTCCCCTTGTTCTTTTGCAGTTGTTAGAATTTTCTTTTTGTCTTAACCAAATTGAGATTTATACGGATTGCACATTCTTCTCAAGAGAGCATGGATAGAGATGTTTCGGGAACGGCACACGAGGAGCTCTGTTGACCCTATCTCTGGTGAAACAGCCATAACTGGTGAAAATTAGTGAAAGAAAGAAACTTTAGGTCTCTGGATATTGCCCTAAAGACACACAGCAAATGGAGAAACCCTTAAGAAAATCTATGCAGTCTCGGTAAGGAAAGAGAGAGTCTGCGGCATTTTGAGCCTTTACCTTCCCTTCCCGCAGCTCACCATGACCATAGCTCCACTACAGCAGGTTCAGCCAAGAACACAGGAATCTCTTCCACCAGGGTCATGCCATCTCCCATGGCAGGGCAGGATGCCACTATGTCTCATGCTCCAGCTCCGTGTTGCAGAAGCCATACTCCAGGCAAGAGTCACTGAGTGGTCTTGCGCGCCCTTCTTCCACCCAGCTCTCACTCAATGGTGGAAGCTGTCTTCCAGGTGTATCAGATCAAGAATACTGGTTCCTGATTGGCTTGTTTCTACTCGCTTGTAGATAGGGCACAGTTTCTACACCTGAAGACGCTAGCCAAGACCAGAAGCTAATGCCCCACACAGTGGCCCACTTGTAAAGAAGGAATATCATCTCTTGAGAAGTGGGTTACTGTCCTTGCCACCAGCTCTGGAGCAGTGGTGCTGAGGTTTTTGTGGTAAGCAATTAAAAGGAGGCCCAGAGCGCCATGAAAGCAACAAGCTAAACCATAGACCAGGTAGAGTTTAACAAAGAGCACCAAGGAAAGAGACAACTAGAAGGATCCCTTCTGGGGTCAGAACAAACCTGAAAGGCAAGCTTCAAAAACTACCCCTGCAGAGAATGGACTTTAATTGGACTGGTCTGTGGAGCGGTTTACACCCCAGGACATTGTTGAAAACAGTAGAACAATCAACCAGCTATTAGAGGAGGCTGGCAGCTAGATGTGATACCACCAGAGGCAGACAGTTTAACAAAGATCAGAAAAACAGAGAGAGATCAGCTAAAGCCATTGTCATCCCAGGGTAACTGTGTGTGGCCGGAGGCTGCATCCTCTGAGGCAGCATGCTGTGAGGAAACAGATTTCACTGAAATATCCAGCCAAGCAACTAAAAATATAAATAAACAAACATCAACACCCACAGCAAGTCCTGGAGGGACATATCAGTATCCAGAGTTGGAACCCACATAGAAGGCTGATGGAAATGCAATATGGTGTAGTTACTTTGGAAAACAGTCTGATGGTTCCTCAAAAGATTAAACATGCAGCTACCATATGATCTAGCAACTCCACTCCTAGTTATATACTCCTCCCCCACAAAAGAAAGCATATGTCAACTGAAATAAAAGCATACAATGTGAGAGCCATGAGTTTCAGTTTTATTTGGTGACTTCCTGAGGACTGTAGCCCAGGAGACAGCCTCTCTGATCATTCTGAGAAACTGCTCTAAAGAGGGGAGTGGTGGGGAGAGGCCAGTATATATGTGATTTTGGCCAAGGGGGTATGTGCAATCAAGCATACATCTCAGTTGAAGTGCCAAGGAACAGATATCAGTTAATGGTTTTAGTGCTTTTCTAAGTATGGGAAGATGCAAGAATCCAAGTTTATTAAATTTTCTCCTGAAAATATCTAACTATCTGAGGTTCTGTTGTGACAGTTTTCCCAGAG
Source organism: Monodon monoceros (assembly GCF_005190385.1). Lineage (NCBI taxonomy): Eukaryota > Metazoa > Chordata > Mammalia > Artiodactyla > Monodontidae > Monodon > Monodon monoceros. The sequence continues at coordinate 26,155,184 of NW_021703772.1, forward strand.
CAGAATGCCTTATTTCTGATCTCCCACTGAATTCCTTTCAGAATGTGTTGTAGGTCAACACCTGCAGTGGCTAGTGACTTAATTCTTGTAGAACTGTGTAGTGAGCGACATTCCTTAGTTGCCTCACGTACGGTTAGGCCATTCAGGATGGCTGTTCTCTGGCTCTCTGTACATCCTCTGCTTGACCAGGCCCTGTTTCACTCACGGGACGATCCAATCCTCTTATATAGAGCTTAATTAGTAACTGCCCATGTGCTTGCCCCCTGCCCCAGCTGCTGGTTTCCTTGGTAACTGATGAGCCACCCTGACATCAATTCCCCCTGTAAATGGTAGCCTCCTTCTCCCCCAGGTAGTGGAGATTGCTGTCATGTTCTGCTGCCCTCTGCCATCCACGGCAGGGTGTCATTCCAGGACCTTTGGTTCATACATATAAAATGCCCTGTCCAATAAACTGTTGATGTCTTTGTCACTGCCTCCGGGATCTTTTTTCAGTCTCAGGACTGGGCAACTACCAGGCTTGCAGGCCTGTGGGGTACAGCCCAACAGAACATACCTCCACTCAAAAACACATACACAAATGTTCATAGCATTAGTCATAATAACCAAAAAAGTAGACACAACCCAAATGTCCATCACTGGTAAATTTATAAATAAAATGTGATCCATATATTCATATAATGGAATATTATTTGGCAATAAGAAAGGAATGAAATGCTGATACATGCTATAACATGAATGAACCTTGAAAACATTATGCTAATGAAAAAAGCTACTCACGAAAGACCACAATTTGTCCATAGACAGAGAAGGTGAGTGGCTGCCTACAGCTGAGGCTGTTGGAAAGAAATGGAAAGGGACTGCTAAATGTTATGGGGTTTCTTTTTGGGGTCATTAAAATTTTCTCATATTGATTGTGGTAATGGTTGCACAACTCTGTGAACTTACTAAATATAATTTACTAAATATAATTGAATTGTACCCTTTAAATGGGTGAATTGTATGGTAGGTAAATTATATTTCAGCTGTTTTTTAAGAACTGGCAATGCAACCAGTCACCTTCCTTAATGAACTAATATTATATTTACACTATTAGAATTTTACCTAAAACTTTGTGCTTCTGCCAGAGAATTTTTAGAGTATTCCTTTAGTTGTGTGGTGGAGAGAGAGAAAATTTTTTAATTAACCTCTTTGCAGATTTTTTTCAGTAATAAAGTATGTGTTGCTAGGTGAACACATGGCCAGGAATTGATAGGTTCAGCATTGCTCAGTGATGTGAGGTTTGCCTCTAAAGATTCTGAGGCTTAGTAAGTAAAATCCATACTGTCCCTTCTGTTCCCAAATCAATGGTTGGCCTAATTCATTATTAGTAATTCTATTCAGGCATACAACACGCTTCTATGCTGTGCTTTTAGTTTGGGAGAGTCAACTTTTAAAATTAGGCTATTTACCACTCAAAGACATTAGACCCACAATTTTTTCTCACCATACCATATCTGTGCTTTTTAAAAAGGCAGTTTAGCCATTTATATTTAAGAAAAGAGATTGGAATATATCTTTTGGTACTGAAACATAACTCTTTATTAAAGCAAGTAAATATAAGGGATATTAGGCAATGAAACATAATTCCTTTAGAGAAAGATTTCTTTCCCAAATAAAGACCTAGGATGTATTTCTTAGTGATTACTTTAAAGGGAAAAAATTTAAAAAGACCTCAGACATTTCTTTTTTTTAACACACTTTACACAACTTGTGCTTAAAAACCTCTCCAGAAGTTTACGCTCAACCATCTTCAGCGTTTGAATGTGCGGGGGTCTCTTAACTTCTGTCACAGCCACAGACACAGTGTCCACATTAATTAGGGGAAAAAAATGGTTTACTTTTGTAAACTACTTGCATGCAGAACGTCTATATTCTTTCCTGCACATAGAAGAAAAGAGAAACTTCTACACTTTCCTTATACCTTTCACGTGATTATGGTCATTCAGAAAGCCCACTTTCACAGGGAGCAGTACGGTCCTTTCTTGGCTTACTCTTTTTAACTCCTCCCTCCCAGCAGTCATTCGTCATCTGACTCCTAAACTGGTGCCAGATGTCACTTAATTGATATTTATCTGTTTACATTTTGAAAATAACCTAAGGTAGGCCCCATCAAAAAACAAAGTTATAGAAACTCTTCTAAAGCACTGAGGTTCCTGAAATGATCATATTGTGAAAACAACTTAAACAAGACTTTTAAATAGAAATAATGCTTGTCAAATATGGCAAAATGCTGAACCTTACTGGGCGTCAGTAAGAAGCCTGTGTTTAGCCAACCACATCCAATTCCGCAATCAGGCCCTCTCATAGCTCACGACAGCAGCAATAAATTGATGGCAAGGATGGATCACTAAATTCTGGTAATTAGTGGGATATTATTCCTTCTATCAAATTTGAAGTATAATTGATTAATCCCTTAACTTTGAGATATGTCACATCAATTTATTTTGCTTGTCTCGATAGCAATCTTTCTGCGTTCTTAACACAGTTATTCCAAAATTATAGATCAAGCAATCAATACAAATTTATAAGTGACAAAAAGATGTGAGTTATTATGCTGGACTTTACGAGAAATATGACGTCAGATAAAATTTCTTTTGTCACTCAAGTTACTTAAATATTAGTTGGAAAATTAGGAACTGATGGGGAGGGGGAAATTTCTGCCTCTACCTGTCTTGAGTTCTTGTGGCTGGACTAATAATAAAACTGATATAAAATAGATTAACAGGAGAAAAAGAAACAAATTTTAATTCACAGGGAGGTCTCAAAGAAATGAGACCTAAGAAGTGTCCAAAGCAGGCAGCTTTTGTACTTTTTAGATAAAAAAACAATAAACATATGAGAAATTGACAGGACAAAGAAATTTAGGATTTGGATGCTCAATTAGTGAAGAATCTAAACAGAATTTGGGCTTGGGTGGTAAATTAAAGTAATAAGATTTGTTTATATAGTCTTCTGGGCCTGAATTCCCTATCTCTGGCATTAAAGGTGTCCTTCTACCTCCTTTCACATGAGAGGTTTATTTCCTGCTTTCAGGGAGATAGAAAGAAGGGTCAGAGTGTCCCTCTTGCGTTGGTCGTTTCTTAAGTAACTTTAATTCAAAATAATCAATATGCCACTGTGGCATATTTGTGGGTGGCCTGCCTTGAGCCCCAACAGAACTAAATAAATAAAAGAAATTTTTAAGTAAAAGAGGGATAGTGAGACAGAGAGAGAATAAGACATAATAAGTATGCCAAATGAGTGGTTTGAATCTCTTTAAAGCAATGACCACCATATTGGTCTTCAGATTATCATACACCAGGTTTATTACTCATAGTGTTCAAGCTTCTTGTACTTGGTGGTAGAAATAAGAATATTTTCGCTTCCTTCAAAAATGAAAACTGTGAAACAGCCTATTTCTAGCAACAAAGGTATTTTTGTTTTGACTTGACATTACAAATTATTGGCCTTCAAATTACTCATGGAAATATTGCTTAAAGCATTTTGATAATCAATTATTACTTTCCACATTAGGGTCTCATTTTTATTAGTGAATATTCTAGCTATGGTATAAACACATTTTTTTAAAAATTTAGTCTGCTAAACCAACTAATCTACAAATTGCAGAGCTGCCTACACTTCACACCCTGGGGAAGCAAAACTGACAATTTGGAAGAGTTTTAAAACATATATATTAGGGAAACCATTGACTGTGTGTTCATGGCTCAGTTATTTTCATTTTCATTGCTCATTTTTAAAAAAGGGAAATTTTCACACTGGATTATTTAATTAATGATGAATGTGTGACCCTGTGTACATTTCAGTCCACTGTGATCCCTGACTACACAAATAATTCATATCAAGGAAACTGCTTGTATACAGGAAAGAGAAGCACTTACCTGGAGCTCCATTATCAGTTTCATCTTTAGTAGGTGTCATATCATAATTTCTTCTTCCATTTCCTTTTAAATTTGATTAACAAAGAGCAGATATGTTACTGCTGTGCAAGAATGACGCATTCATTAATCACAATACCATTTACAATTATGAGTACATTTGTTTTTTATATTAAAATAATAGCTGCTATAAGAGTAACTAATCCGACAGTAATATTCTATTAAGAACGTTCAACAGTGCATTATAAATCTAAACTACAAAGAGAAATTAGAGTGATTGGAGAGTTACTGTGTTCCAAAATAGAAGGTATCATATGCCAACTATTGTCATGAGATGGTCAGTAGAAAATACATAAGGCGCAAATTCCATGGTGAAGATACCTGTAAGTAAACACAGAGGAGAAATATTTCCTTTTATCCTTATAGCATCTTAACTTCAGTTATAAAAGCTATTATTCAAAGAGTACATGAAGGCTTAGGGTTATTAAAGCAATTCGTTTAATGATATGTGCACAAAGATAAAGGTAACTACAAATGTCTGGCTTCTAACTCATGCTGATAGTTTGGAATTTTCTCTTTCTCACGAATTCATGTTTCTTGTAGATAACAAGCTGCCCTGGGGAAAAGGGACCTGGAGAGAAAAGGGTAGTAGCTATTATTGGGAGTTTACAAAGTGCTGCACTCCGTTAACATTTCTCATTCCCTGGGAGCCTGTTTCTGACAGCTCCCAAAGCTCAGCACTAACGCAAAGCCTTAAGCAGGTGGATGGTGGGCTGTTACACAGGCGCCTCTGCATTCTGGAAATAACACAAGTTTAAAAACCACACAGATATGGGTTCAAAACATAACTCTGCCACCTACTAACTCTGTTGCCTTGGGCAGATGATAACCTCCTGAGTTTCAAGTTTCTCATATGTAAAATAAATAGAGAATTCTCCTCCATCAAGATAAAATGATATTTTAGAGATTAATCCTTTGTCTGTTGTTTCATTTGCAAATATTTTCTCCCATTCTGAGGGTTGTCTTTTTGTCTTGTTTATGATAGCATCGACATATATACACTACCGAATGTAAAATAGTTAGCTAGCGGAAAGCAGCCGCATAGCGCAGGGAGATCAGCTCGGTGCTTTGGGACCACCTAGAGGGGTGGGATGGGGAGGGTGGGAGGGAGACGCAAGAGGGAGGGGATATGGGGATATATGTATGCATATGGCTGATTCACATTGGTATTGTATTATACCAGTATTGTGTAGCAATTATAACACAGTATTGTGAAGCAATTATACTCCAATAAAGATCTATTAAAAAAAAGATAAAATGATATAATGCATACAAATATCTGGTAAATCTAAGTGTTCGATTAATTAAGCTAGTATCTATTTGAAATACTTAAGGTCTATCATGTGGCAGGTACTACGCTGGGAGATAGTGGTGAGTAAGACAGACAGAGTGACTTAGCCTGACCAACTCTCCTCACTTGTCCAGGATTTTCCCGGTTTTAGCAAAGAAAGTCCTGCATCCCAGAAACCCCTCAGCCACAGACAAACAAGGACAAACTGGTCATCCTACCAGAGCATTCAACCTAAAAGACTATATCTAGATGCCATCAAGGATATGACCACAGCATGAAACTGTAGTTTCAAAGAGTTGTCAAAAGGGAAAGCAAAGTTGTCATCGCTCATCCTGAATTGAAGTGAGCCTGAGAATTACAGGATTCTCAAGGGGCTGGCAGGAGAATAAAGAACTGGATTATGAACAGGGTGTGCTAGAGAAATTAGGAGAGTAAAGAGCTGACAGAGCTAAACAAGAGTCCTTGAAACTCCAACATGTCCTTGAGGAAACTTTCTATAGTTTGTGACCTACCTATAGACATCCAATTCAGAAAGAAGGTATAAAGGAAGCCAGGCATGTGGGTAGGTAACCACATCACTTGAGGAGACAAAACATAGAATATTTTGCAAGAAAGTCTCAGTGGACAAAGCCTGACTGGAGCACAGACTTGAAGCATCATATACTCTTGCATAATATCTCCATGGTGCCTCCATCTAGTAGTGATAGAAACTAAAGCTCCGGACGTCACCCTCAGCCTCGTGTTTCTGAGACACTGCTCCAGATGTAAGCTCCTCTGTGTTTTTTCTTCCTTTCCTGGACTTTTATCCCAATACTGCTCCAAGCTTTCTGCCTCCAGTACTCCCTACCTTGCCTGCCCTCCCAACCAAACCTTCCTACAGCCTCCAGAACCCACAATTTTTATTGGGAACTCCCATCAGATTCTATCTACTAAGTCTGGAAAGAATTTTTTTCAGTGCTTCTAGCAGCATTAATATTCCTCAAAAGATATTTTGGAAAGTGTTACTCTAGCCTCACCTCCTACCTGCAGTAGCCTTTACCCACTGTATATGGAGCTTCTGGAAGCCATCACACTCTTCACACCCTCTTATCTTTGCATGTGTTCCTTTCTCTTCCAGAAATGTTCTGCTTTCACTCTTTCTTCTAGCTAGTTTATACTGCACCTTCAAGACTAAGTTCAAATACACTGCTTAGGTCCCTCCATCTGGTTTATAGTCCCTTCCCCATACCTCCAGGGCACCCAGTTCATTCCACTTAGCAGACAGTTTCCCAAGGAAAGAGCTCCTCTTATTTACCTTTGTTACTTCAGGGATTACTACAGTATCTGACTTTTTTTTTTTTTTTAACTGTTGAACATTTATTGAAATCGGGTCATTTTCCACATCTCTCAAAGCACAGATAACCAACCTGAGACCTAACTAACGTAGCATCGATAATGGTTCCGTCTAAATACTCATAGAGGAATGTGGAAGAACATCTCAGCAGCAGGACGGCTGTAGACGGGGAGAGCTCACACCCCCCAGGGCCCTTCACCACCCTCCACCCCCGTGCCCGCACGCCCAGCCCCGCAGCCGACCATCAGGCCCCGGCACCTGAAAACCCACTGCGCCCGGAGACTCCGGTCAGTGCAGGGTGAGGGTCATGTCTGTCCACAGGTTGGGGCTGGAAAGCACTTTCTGCCATTGGAGCTTTGACTGTGAGCACGAGTCTGCGCCGCCCGCTGGCTCTTCCTTGGAACCAAGCCTGGAGCCTCCCAGCAAGCGGTCGTTCACACCGAAGGTGGCCTGGTCCCAAACGGTTAATTCTAGGATGGATTGCCTCAGCTGAGAAGGGGTGACCCCTTTGAAAACGAAGGAGTGCTTCCACTGGGGACAGGCTTGCTTCTTCAGGACGGGGCACTTCAGTCTCAACCTCTGCTGTTCTGGCAGAGTGAGACAGCCCTTAACAAATGAGTTTAAGGTACCATCTGAGGGCACAGGTAAATTCTTGGCTCCCAGCACTACCAAACAGAGCTGACCGATATGTGATGGCTGATCTCCTGTCCCTTCTTGAGCCTCCTGGAGCTTTCTGGGCCCTGCAGGGAGGACCAGTTTGGCCCGGACTACAAGTTCTCTGTTATTCGTGGGAACACTGTCTTCATCTTTCTCTGCCTTGGCCTGGAGCGGATACCAATGGGCAGACTGGGTCGTGCGGTCCTCAAAGTCCCACGTGGCCAGAGGGATGATCACTTCTCCAAGAAACACCCTCCGGGCGAGCGTGCCCAGGTGCCACACAGACACCCGCAGCTGCTGGGTCGCCAGCTGGGTAAGCTCCACCTGGTACTTCAAGGTCTCCTGAAAGGTCGGCTCCACCGTGTTCTTTTAGAGTCCAGTCTTGCGTTTTCCCTGGGAGGATCTGTCAGGCAGCAGATAGGTCTTTACATACGGATTGCACTTTTTCTTCTTTTCCTCCCCATAGGCAAGGTTCTTACAGGCCTTGATGCGTATGCTAGGTTTTTGCTAATTGTTGAATAAATAAGATGTTGGAGACAATGGAGAATAAATCATTGAACCAAAATTTAATGGGGGAATTTGGACGAGCAGTATACCAACTCCCTCTCTGCAAATTTAGTAAGAAGAAACAAAGTTGTCTTTCTGGAGCTCTCTTAGAACAGGAAAATGAACTGCATGACTTCTGGGGTCTTCCTCTTGCCTTTGGAGTCTGTATAGTTCTGGGAGAATAATACATATCTCTATGAGTTTGATCTAGCCCTTTCAAATGGATTTATTATTCTTTATTTAAATTATGTATGACTCACACTTCCAGCTGAATATCAATAGGAGAAACCAGTCTGATCTTAGATTTTTTAACATCTCCAAGTTAGAATCTCATTCAAATTCAACGAGATTAAAAGACCTTAGATAAAAATTATTAGGGATTTCTCCCCACTCTTTTAGCTGTCACGTGTATGATCTTTTTCACATCTATTTTGACTTTCTAAATCCTCTTGTAGAGATTTTAAATTATCCTTTCTTGACTTGTTTAGTGAAAACATTTGAATGTTCAGAGGAAATCTGTTGCATTTATAACCATCTTTTTTTCCCTTTTAGATTTTTTTCTCTTGCTCTTTTATAACTTCTTTTTTTCACTAATCTACTCTGCCAGGGATTTTGACACCTGAAATATGTGATTAGTGCCATTTTATGTCTCAATGTATGTATTTAAATCACTCACAGTGGTTCTAGTTGAAGTTTTTTTTTTTTTAACATCTTTATTGGGGTATAATTGCTTTACAATCTAGTTGAAGTTTTGATCTCAAAATATTTTAGTCTTAAATGAAAGCCACCCACACGTGCTTTTTACAAAAGCAATTCTTGCAGAAAAAGGTTTATAGCATCTCTCTTTTTGAGTAATTCTGAATAGGTGACCTAAAGCATCTAAAACTGACAGGTTTCATTTCACTTTCTGTATTTTGGGCTTAGATATACACAGTAAAAGTTTTCATGCACACCAGTACTTAAGATTCAATAAAGGAGTTAACTTTCTTCCCCCTGAAAATCATTGTCTGCTATCTTTTCTTCCACCACTTCCTGCTCACTTTTCAACACACTCAAGTGTGGCTTACAATCCAGCACCTCATGAGAACATTATTTTAAATTCTTTTTAACATTTGTGACATTCCTCAGCATTGTATGAGAAGTAAGGGAAAATTAAGCAGTTCAAATTCTGATATAGATTAAAAAAATAGAATTTGGGAAAATTTGAACTGTCTCTAATTTTTAAAAATATATCCATATAATAATGTCTTCAACTCTATAAATGTAGTTTGTTACTCTTTTAAAGGAGAAATGTTACCAGAATACTAGCAAAGCCAGAAATTTCTAAGTCAAATGTGTTACAGAAACAGTATATTTTAAAACGTACTGCTCTAGAAATAATTTAGTTTTAGATTTATACATGTAAATTTAATATTTGAAGAGTTAACACATTTTCAAAGTTTTGATGTGAATGTTAAGAAAATCTATCGTGACTATCATGCAGCTAGACACAATGTTAGTATGTAAAAAGCACTCCAAATTGAACTTGAAGTAGAGAATTGAGGCAAATGACTGAAAAATCAATGAAAGGCAGATTTTGATTTCTTACTTCAGAATCCACCTGTTGGCCTTACCAATCACTGTTCCAAGGGGAGCTTTTATTTAAGAGGATAGAAATACCTTACATGGCGAATCTACCACATGATTTTCCTCAGTTAAGCAACAAAGGGAGTTTGTTCTACAGAGGTCAAACTAGCTTCTCTTTGGTCTAGTATTAAAGTATGTTGGAGAGAGACAACACAGAAACTCTTTCGGCCAGGCTTGAGATGCCAGGGTCATTACCTTTAATGTTTCTTTTTTAGATGGTTCCAAATTGCTGGAGAAAAATAACACAGTGGGGCACATTTATGGTTTCCCAACCCAGCAAGGCCCTTAGGGCTGCCTGACTAGCTTTCCTACTCTCCACAATAATCATTTCAAGTCTTCTGCTTTCTCCTTAAATTTTGATCCTTCCCTATCCTCTGGAATTTCAATGGATGACAATCTCTCTGATTTTGCTAATAAATTAGAAACATGATAAGGAAGTTTTCACAACTCTCATCACCAAATACACAGACCTACTCACATAGACACCTGGATTCACCTCTTTTTCTACTTTGAAAATGGAGGAAATATCCCTCCTCCTAAAAAGGGCCTTACCTGCCACCTTCTTATAACTCCACGGCTGAGGTTATCTTCCCTGGCCTCTCTGCTATCTCTCTCTTAGACCCTACCCTTTACTATTTAAACATGCTTTAATCATTCTCTTAAAAATTAAGAAAGATAAAGTGTCCCTGGACCCTACATTCTCCTAACCTATTCTTCTGTCTCTTTTCTCCCCTAACTCTTGTAAAGAGCTCTCTGCCTTTAGTATCTCTACTCTCTATTGACTCTTCACCCATTTCAGTATGGCTTCTATTATACCACCAATGAAAACACATTTTAATAATGCAAATAATCTTTGTGACTCAAAGAAAGTTTTAATTCTTCATTTTACAGGACTTCCTAAGAGCATTTCACATAATTGGCCTCTCTCTCCTTTTTAAAATACTTTCTTCCTTGAGTTCTGTGACGACAGATCCTCCAGGGTTTCCTTCTACTTTGCTGTGACTGGCCATCTCAGTTCCCTTTGATAGTTCATTCTCCTCTACCCAGCCTGCTGAGATACTGACTGATGTACATTATTTAGAACAATAGGAACAAAACAAATGGACTGGGAACTGGACTTTCCCAAGATTAGATTTGGTACTACAGAATGAGATGACACAGGCATGCCATCTTTACAGAAAATATTCTGCAGGTGAGTCTAAGGAGAGTCTTAATTCTAGTCATTTTGGGCAACTGAAAAGACAATAGATTATATGGGAACAGGAAGGCAAATAAAGCCTAAACAACTCATATACAAATTAATCTCTGCCACTTATATTATTGCCCACACACATTCCCACATAGGCTTAGTGCAAATAGCTGACTCAAATGTGATAAAAAGTGAATTATAATAATTTTAAAAAGACACAGCACAGACAAAGTCATTTAAAAATACTTTTTAAGAAGAAAGGAACAGAAAAAGCAAAAGGCAGACCAAAAGCAATAACTAGAAAATATATTGCCACCAAGCAGATAAAAATGTAGGCCAAGCATATTGCCATAAATTCAATATAACCAAGTAAAGTAATCAAAGAGCTCAAAGAAGAATTACAAAAACTCAGAAAAAAACATAGTGAAACAACAGAGTGAGATGAAACATAATCTTTCAGAGCTCAGGAAAGAAGTAAAAAGAATCACAAAAAATCAAATCCATCAGAGAAGTAATGAAAAGAAAACAAGCCAGCTAGAACACAGTAGGAGTTATAGAGAAGAGGTTTGGGGAGAAGAATTTTAGAACTGGAAATGATGGAAATGATAATTGGGAAAAGAAGGAGATAGAAGTGTGTAAGACTGATTCCCTCAAATTTCATATACAGAATATAAAATATATTACTGAAACAGAAAA